>NC_057814.1:365327780-365393009 GCF_018294505.1 Triticum aestivum | reverse complement strand
TCGCTCCGCGCCCCCGCGCCTCCGTACCCACTGGCCCTGAGCTCCAGATCAAGAGGAGCCCGATCCAGAGCCCCGCGTCGCTCGTCTCCCGTCGCTCCGGCCGGCGACCGCCGGAGTCCCTCTCGCCGGCGACCGTCCAGGTGAGCCCCGCCGGCCATCTCTCCTCCTCCCGTCTGCTCTCCCTCTCTCGTTCTCTCTCTCCCTCACGCATCTCTCTCTCTCTCACCTTCACAGGAGCATCCATGGCTGCCCCGATCTCCACGCTCGCGCCGCCCCAAGCCGCCTCATCACCGGGAATGGGTTCCGCATGCCCCGATCTATCCCGTCCCGGCCGTCCCGAGCCCCGCCGGAGTCCCACGCCCCCTCCCCGTCGCCGTTGACTTCCGCCGGAGCTGTCCTGTACGAGAGATGGAGCTACCCCGACCTGGATCCCGTTTTCGCGAGGGTATTTTTTCTTCCAAGTCCCAGGAAAATCATCTTATATGTGCATGTTTTACCTGCACTAACTTGTTGCATACTGCTCCGTTTCATGCGCATGATATACCAAAATGTTCATTATGAGATGCTCTTCATTTTATTCCACTGTGCCATGCTTGTTTGAGTTCATCTTGGTGCCATATGATGTTATAAGAGTGCTATATGATGTTAACAGCTGTTTGTTAACAGAACTTAATGATTTGTCTTTTTCATTGCATTTTGTGTGTGCATCCTATGAGTATGAGCTCTACGTGAGTTTTGAACTAAATCATGCCATCTTTTCAGGGGTTGTTGTCTTGTATTTTTTTGATCTATGTGGTGACTACCACAAGCATGCAAAGTAGCCTCCGCGATGTTGCTGATTTCTGTGACTGTCATTTCTGCTAAGTGCGAGTCTGTTATATTTTATTTCCATGTAAACCTGCTGTCACCATGAGTTAGGTGCATAATCTGGAGATGTTTACTAAGGATGTTTTGTTATACATGTTATGCTCTATCCATACATGCCCTTGTTAGCATTTATATCCTGCTTTAACTTGTCTTATTCTTGCTCCAAACTTGCTAAATAATGTTGCTGTCAGCCTGTTAACATGACGTCCAGTATTGCCATGTGTTTTTTCTAGTGATCCATGCACCCTATGACTATGCTATTGCCATGTTTAGCTTCATAATTGTGTCTTCTTACTATTGGTCACCTTATCATGCCATGTAATGCTTTGTGATGAGTGATTTGAGCTCGCAAAGATGCCTTCATAATTCTGTTTATGCCATGCTCAGTTTTTCTGCCAAGTCTGAATCTGTTTATGAAACTTGCTATGTTTACATGGGTGCCATCATATCTTCTGTGCCTTTTTGGCTCATGATTAGTAAGGGACTTTTGTTCTATGCAATTAGTATATTCATGACATGCCTTTGTTTGCTACGATCTGTTCCTGTAGCATGTTGTTTGATAGCTCTAAACTTGGCAACCTGATGTTATTTCTGCCAAATCTATGAAACTGCTATTATTTGCAATCTTTCCATGTCCTTTTGAGCATGTTTTATTGATTTCTGGAGTTAGCTTAGTGTTCATGTTTTGTCATGCTTTACCTGTAAATCATGCCCATGCCTTTTGTTTTTATGTTGAGGTGCTGTAGCATATTGTTTTGATGCTTGCAAGATGCCTAGTTGCTGTTTTGGACGGATTGTTGTTATATCTTGTTTGGAGTGTGTGTTGCACCGTTGCTTCGTTTTGAGCATGCTTTATATGAAACTTGCTTAGTTTTGCATGTAGTTTCATGTTACCTTGTTGCATCCTTTTTTTGAGTGTGTTTGCTTGATGTTTGAATGCTTTTTGCATCAATGCCATATTTAACTTGTTTTGCTCATATCTTCTAGGCCGTAGCTCCGAACTAAATGAACTTTATATGTAACTTGACTAGAATTTCGTGTAGATCATCTTGGTGCATTTTAAATTGCTGTTTAACAACTTGAACATAAGGCTTATTCAGATCTGGACCAATTTCAAAATTTGCATTTGAGGACTTACCGGAATTGTCATATGTTGTTTCCGGCCTCATCTAAACTTGCTTTGATGTGTTGCTCTTGTATGCATCATCTCTTGCCATGAGTAGCTTCATGTAGCTTTGTCATGCATCCGGCTTGGTTGTGCATCATGTCTTGTTTATGTGTTGTGTGTTTACCTTGTTGTTTGCTTCTTTCCGATTGTGCTCCTTCTCGTTAGTTCCTGTTTCGTTGCGATCGTGAGGATTCGTTCGTCTATGCTTGGTTCGTCTTCGTGGCTTCATCTTCTTCATGGACTCGTTCTTCTTTCTAGCGGGATTTCAGGCAAGATGACCGTTACCCTGGATCTCACTACTATCATTGCTATGCTAGTTGCTTCGTTCTATCGCTATGCTGCGCTACCTATCACTTGCTCTTCAAGCCTCCCAAATTGCCATGAAACCACATCTAACCTTTGTCACCCTTCCTAGCAAACCATTGTTTGGCTATGTTACCGCTTTTGCTCAGCCCCTCTTATAGCGTTGCTACTTGCAGGTGAAGATGAAGATTGCTCCATGTTGGATTATGTTTATGTTGGGATATCACAATATCTCTAATTTAATTAATGCATCTATATATTTGGTAAAGGGTGGAAGGCTCGGCCTTATGCCTGGTGTTTTGTTCCACTCTTGCCGCCCTAGTTTCCGTCATACCGGTGTTATGTTCCTTGATTTTGCGTTCCTAATGCGGTTGGGTGTTATGGGGACCCCTTGACAGTTCGCTTTGAATAAAACTCGTCCAGCAAGGCCCAACCTTGGTTTTACCATTTGCCTATCACCTATTTCTTTTCCCTTGGGAGTCGCGCTCCCGAGGGTCATCTTTATTTTAACCCCCCCGGGCCAATGCTTCTCTAAGTGTTGGTCTGAACTAGAGCCACTTGCAGCGCCCCCTCGGGGAAACTTGAGTTTTGGTTTTAGTTGTACGTAGTGCTCATTCGATGTTGCCCTGAGAATGAGATATGTGCAGCTCCTATCGGGATTGTCGGCACATCGAGCGGCTTTGCTGGTCTTGTTTTATCAATGTCGAAATCTCTTGTAAACCGGGATTCCGAGACTGATCGGGTCTTCCCAGGAGAAGGAATATCCTTTGTTGATCGTGAGAGCTTATAATGGGCTAAGTTGGGACACCCCTGCAGGGTATAAACTTTCGAGAGCCGTGCCCGAGGTTATGTGGCAGATGGGAATTTGTTAATGTCCGGTTGTAGAGAACTTGACACTTGACTTAATTAAAACGCATCAACCGCGTGTGTAACCGTGATGGTCTATTTTCGGCGGAGTCCGGAAAGTGAACACGGTTTTGGGTTATGTTTGACGTAAGTAGGAGTTCAAGATCACTTCTTGATCATTGCTAGTTTCACGACCGTTCCGTTGCTTCTCTTCTCGCTCTTATTTGCGTAGGTTAGCCACCATACTTGCTTAGTCGCTGCTGCAACCTCACCACTTTACCCCTTCCTTACCCATTAAGCTTTGCTAGTCTTGATACCCATGGTAATGGGATTGCTGAGTCCTCGTGGCTCACAGATTACTACAACACCAGTTGCAGGTACAGGTATGGCAATGATCATGACGCGAGAGCGATGTTTACTTGTGTTGGAGTTCTCCTTCTTCTTCTTCGTCGATCTTGGGTTAGGTTCCTGGTCGGCAGCCTGGGCTAGCAGGGTGGATGTCGTTTGAGTTTCTTTTTGTGTTCATCCGTAGTCGGATGTTGATCTTATGTATGATGTATTGATGTATTCTTCGGGCGTTTGTGCCTTTTGTATGTATCCCCATATATTATGTAATGTCGATGTAATGATATCCAGCTTGCAAAAGCGTGTCAATATGCGGTTCTATCCTTGGTGGGACCTTCGAGTCTCTTTAGGATAGTATCGCATATTGGGCGTGACAAGTTGGTGTTAGAGCCTCGACCGACCATAGGATCCCCCCTTGATTGATCGTGTAGCTTGGCCGTTGTTGAGTCTAAGAAAACTTTTCGGAGTCTAGTGATATCAGAGAGTAGGAATTCTTTTTACTCCTCTGCCCCTTCGTCGCTCTGGTAAGGAATCTTGATGTAGGTGTTTTGAACTACTCCTTTTCCCCTTCAAAATTTTCTTTAGGATCATGCGGTTAGTTTTCGTTCGTTGCCCATCCTCTTTTCAATATGGCGCATTTCTCTTCGAGTGGTTTCAATCCTCGTCATCTGTTGCAAGATCAATCCTCAGCTCTTTTCAATCGATGTTGTTTCCCTGTCCGAAGTTGTCCTTGTTTTTCCCACCCATCCACCCTTCTTCTTCTCGGAACCAGAGTCCTTAATCGAGTATCCATCCTACTCGTGCCAAGCCTTTGCATTCGCACCTCAATCATTTCAACCGGTGCTTTTCTATTCAAGTTATTCGTCGATTCCTCGTCCAAGTTGCCTGTGTTTTTTTTCCCGCCCTCCCACCCCTTTTTCTTCCCGGAGCTTGAGTCTCTTTCGAGCATCAATTTCATTCGTGCGGAGTATCTTCAATATTTCCTCAATTGTCTCAACCGGTGAAGTCTCGTCTAGTTCATCTTTGTTCGTCGCATTTTCTTTCCAGTGGATTCAATTCAAGTTTTTCGTGGCTGTTGAGGATATAACCATCAGAGTCACCCGCCCAGGAGGGGCCGGGTTACGTTATAATCATCATCACGTAAAGCCCAGTACCAAGCTAGAGGATGGCGGATCAATAGTGGGCTTAAGACCCGGAGGCGGCTTAAGGCCCGTAGTGATAAACCGCCGTTATGGCAAGACTTGTAGTGTAAGGCAAGAGTAGTTAAGAGTCCGAGACGGATACTGCTATAAGCCGGCCGAGACTCTGAGAGCCGCAGGGCGTCAACCTCTCTATATAAAGGGACGACCCGGCAGCGGTTCAGGACGAGAGACCACAGATCGAGAGCCGGGCATAGTGATTAAGCTCCCTGGTCATCGAAACCCTAAGTAATACCACCTCAACTGGACGTAGGCTTTTACCTTCACCGTAAGGGGCCGAACCAGTATAACCCACGTGTTCCTTGTCCCGTTTAACCCCTTTAAGCTTCCTAGCTGCGATGGCTCCACGACTAAGTCCTTGCACGAGGACATCTACCGTGACAATTCCACGACAGTTGGCGCCCACCGTGGGGCCAGCGCACGGTGGATTTGAGTTCTTGAAGGGCAGCTTCGAAGGGCTCAAGGGATACGCTGTGGGCCGGATGACCAAGAGTCGTCGCGACAAGCTCTACATCGACGATGCAAACTGGGGCCCCGACGCCGACTCAATTGACTATGGGTACCTGGTCCCCTTCGGCGGAATCCATGTCTTTATTGGCAAGATTGGTGAGCCGGGCCCTGAGCCGGACCTCTGCGCCGATCTCATCGAGATGGCTCAACGTGCACGACCCGCCCGGACTTTGCCTGCCTTGAAGCATGCTTTCGTGGGATGCGTCCGTGGAGGGCTCTCTGAAGGATCTGGATCTGGTGATGAGATGGCCGCTCGCTCTGACGGCGAGTCATCCATAGAGGAGACCGATTCATTATACCAACTTCAAGATGGCAGGCTCAGGGGTTGTTCCGATGGCGACAGTGTTCCGGACCCCTTTGAGCTGCCGAGCCGGGTTGGAATCTTCATGGCTGGCGCACAACCTGTTCAAAACCCTGCCGCCGGGGCAGGAAGCCCTGTGCCCTCGCCGGCTCAGGTGCTGATGGATTTCACAGACAAGATGACGGCCCTGCTAACCGCTACGGTCGCCCCAACAGATCAAGCTCAGCATGACACGGAGGTGGCATAGTTAAAGTTGGATCTACAAAAGCCAAGGAGGATCTGGCGGCGGAAGGGATCAGGATGGCTACGGAGAGGGCGGCTCTCGACGCCCAGACTCAGCTGATTCAGGCACAGTCTTTCCGGCTCACGATGGATCAGAACACGTCCAATGAGATCATGAGAAGGAGGCATCAAAAGGCCCAATCTCGACTCCCTCCGGTTTACGATCCTCGAAACCTCTTCAACACGCCTGGTGCAGGGCCCAGTAACCCGCCAGAGATCACGACGCCCGGGGCGGGAACGTCAATTCAGCCCCAAGTGATGGGGCCTCCTCGGGTGAACACTGCCCCGCCTCAGTACGTGCCAATACCACCGGGTCATTATGCCAACCCGTTGGAAAACATGGTCGCTGCAGCGGCGCGACTGGCGGCTCTCCCAATCGATGGCGACTCTCCAACGACGGTTGAAACTCGTCGGGTCAGAGAGCTCCTTCAGACAGCTCTGGCGCAACAGGAGGCATATTCTTATAGCCGGGACAGGATTCATTCAACCCCTCATCCAGGCCGGAGCCCGAGCTATAGCAGGCACATGGTCTCAGCGGCCGGCTCAAGCAATGTCCGACGCCGTGACTTGCCTCCTGGCCACGGCCCGGTTCATAATGGGGCCTTTAACGCGGTAGACCAAGACAGAGCACGACAAGAGGCGGAGCAGGCGGCTCAGTTGACGGCTTACCAGCCACTCCCGGCTTATCCGACGGCTTCCATCGACGCGGGTATACCTACGAGGACCGGAGGTGTTCCTTGTCTGGTGCCGGCTCTCCGTAATGAATGTCTGCCTAAGGATTTCAAGGGGCCTAGGAAGGTACCTAATTACACGGCTGATTTACAACCCGGACCATGGATCGAGAGTTACGAGATGGCTATGGAGTTGCTGGAGGTCAGCGAAGCGGCAATGGCCAAGTACTTCACCATGATGTTAGATGGGACTGCCCACACTTGGTTGAAAGGACTGCCACCAAACTCTATCGGGTCTTGGGCTGAACTAAAGGCCCGGTTCATCCAAAACTTCAAAGATACCTGTAGGCAGTCTATGTCAATTGTGGATTTGACTAACTGTAAGCAGCAGGAGGGTGAAACTACAACCCATTGGGTTCGCCGGGTCAAAGAGATAATACATTCATCTGATAAGATGGATGCCGGCTCTGCAGTCTTAATGTTAGAGCAGAATTGTCGCTTTGCGCCCCTGAAGATGAAGCTCGGGCGGCTCAAGCGCGATTGCAATGATATGGGTACGCTGATGGCGGCTCTGGTTAAGTACGCCGACTCTGATAGTACCAAGGATCCCGCGTCGGATGATGAAAGGACAGGGAAGGGAAAACGGAATGGCAAGGGCCCCCAGCATAACCCGGCGAACCAGGGAGGTAACAGTCGTAAGGCTGATGGCAGTATGGAGTTTGTGGCCAACGCCAGTTCACAGGGTAACAACCACCGGCGCAAGGGGAGACCACCTCCCCGCGCCGACGGGTCAGGCCCGACGCTTGAGCAGTTGTTGAATGAGCCTTGTCCAAGGCATGGCTCTAGGGAAAAGCCGGCCACTCATCTATGGAAGGATTGCGCAATCATGAAGGCCTTTAAAAATTCCAATGCTTTCAATGGCAACAGTGGCCCGGGCGGCGGCTCAGGCGCTGGCGGCTTTCATGGCCCGGGCGGCGGTTCAAATTCCAATTCTCAGAATGTTCAAGGGGGCTTTAATCAGCAGTCCGGCCAGGGTCATCAGCAGCAGCAGTAGGGGGGATACCAGACCAATCCAAAGCAGCTCAATGGCGGACAGTATCATGTGTTTACCACCAGTCTGTGCAAGCGAGATCAGAAGCTTCATAAAAGGGCTGTGAATGCTGTTGAGCCGGCGGTTCCACGCTATTTAAGATGGTCTGAGCAGCCTATTGTGTGGAGTAGGGAAGATCACCCTCCCCGGGTTGATAATCCGGGTCACCTGGCCCTGGTGGTGGCTCCTCAGGTGGGGGGATATAAATTCACTAAAGTGCTCATGGACGGAGGCAGCAGCATCAACATCCTCTATTATGAGACCTTCCGTCGTATGGGGTTGATTGATAAGAACCTCAGCCAGTCCAATACTGTTTTCCATGGTGTGGTGCCTGGTAAGTCGGCATATCCAGTTGGTAAGATTGAGCTGGAAGTGGCTTTTGGAGATGAGTACAACTACAGGGCGGAAAAATTAACCTTTGAGGTGGTTAAGATAAGAAGTCCGTATCATGCTTTATTTGGGCGGCCGGCTTACGCCAAGTTCATGGCACGGCCATGTTACGTGTATTTGCAGCTCAAGATGCCGGGTCACAATGGGACCATTACGGTTCATGGCAGCCGAAAGATAGCCTTGGAATGTGAGGAAGGTGACGCGGCTTACGCTGAATCTATTTGTGCGACAGAGGAGTTGAAGTTTTACAAGGACAATGTTGACCCGGCAGATATGACGTCTTTGAAAAAGCCGACCACGGAGCATGAGCCGGCAATGAAATTTAAGTCAGCTGATGAGACTAAACTTGTTGACTTTGTTCCAGGTGACTCAACTCAGCAGTTCAGCATCAGTGCCAATCTGGATCCGAAATAGGAAGGCGCGCTCATCGAGTTCATCCGTGAGAACAGGGACATTTTGCATGGAAACCTTCTGACATGCCAGGTGTACCTAGAGAACTCGCTGAGCACACTCTCAATATTGATCCGAAATTTAAGCCGGTCAGGCAATTCCTTCGGCGGTTTAATGAGGAGAGGCGGAAAGCCATTGGTGAGGAGGTGGCCCGGCTCTTGGCGGCCGGGTTTATTGTTGAAGTTTTTCATCCAGAATGGTTAGCTAACCCGGTGCTCGTGCTCAAGAAGAACGGCACCTGGCGGATGTGTGTGGACTACACGAATTTAAACAAAGCTTGTCCGGCTGATCCTTTTGCTCTCCCCCGTATTGATCAAATTATTGATGCTACGGCGGGTTGTGAGCGCTTAAGTTTTTTGGACGCTTATTCTGGATACCATCAAATTAATATGGCAGTTAAGGACCAGGAGAAGACGACATTGATCACTCCCTTTGGAGCCTTCTGTTATGTGTCTATGCCTTTTGGGCTCAAGAGTGCGCATGCGACTTACCAGCGTTGTGTGCAGAATTGTCTTCATAACCAGATGGGGCGCAATGTTCACGCCTATGTGGATGATATCGTGGTTAAATCCAGGGAGAAGGAGACCCTGGTAGATGATCTTAGAGAAACCTTTGATAATCTCCGGGTTTACAAGATGATGCTTAACCCGGCCAAGTGTGTTTTTGGTGTTCCCGCAGGCAAGCTCTTGGGTTTTCTGGTTTCTCACAGAGGCATTGAAGCTAACCCGGAAAAGATCAAGGCAATCACCTCTCTGGCTAAGCCGGCGTGCATAAACGACGTCCAGCGTCTGGCGGGCCGCATCGCTGCTTTGAGCCGGTTTATAAGCCGTTTGGGTGAAAAGGCCATGCCACTGTACCAGTTGATGAAGAAAACAGATGACTTTATCTGGAATTATGCTGCTAATGCTGCTTTTGAGGATTTGAAGAGACAGCTGGCTGAGCCCCCAGTCCTTGCTGCTCCTGTTGACAAGGAGCCCTTATTGCTGTATGTAGCCGCTAACACACGAGCCGTCAGTGTGGCTGTGGTGGTGGAACGCAAGGAAGAGGGTAAGGAGTATCCGGTTCAGCGGCCGGTTTACTACGTCAGTGAAGTTCTCATTGAGTCCAAACAACGGTATCCACATTGGCAGAAGCTTGTTTATGGGGTATTCATGGCAAGCCGGAAGCTTAAGCATTATTTCCAGGGTCACCCTATCACTGTGGTTAGTTCTGCTCCCCTAGGAGATATCATCCAAAACAGAGAAGCCACATGAAGAGTGGCTAAGTGGGCTATAGAGCTTGGGCCTCATGGTCTGAAATACGTGCCACGCACTGCTATCAAATCTCAAGCATTGGTGGATTTCATCAACGATTGGACAGAGCCGCAGGTGCCTGAAGAGAAACCGGATAATACATACTGGACTATTCACTTCGACGGGTCTAGGCAATTGGAGGGCTCGGCGGCTGGAGTTGTATTAACTTCCCCTCGAGGTGACAAGTTTTGCTATGTGCTACGGTTGATGTTTCCCTGTACTAACAATGCGACTGAGTACGAGGCCTTGCTCCATGGTGTTCGGATGGCTAAGGAGATGAGCTTGAGCCGGGTAAGGTGCTTTGGCGACTCAGATTTAGTGGCTCAACAAGTGTCAGGCAAGTGGGATTCCAAGGACCCTCTCATGGCGGCTTATCGCCGCGAAATTGATGCCATTGCTGGACACTTTCAGGGTTACCAAGTAGAGCACATCGATCGCAGGAAGAACGAGGCGGCTGATGCATTAAGCCGGCTGGGCTCTCAGCGAAAGGTGCCGCCTAATACTTTCTTGGACATTTTGCATAACCCTTCTGTTAAGTTGCCTACAGAGGAAGACTTGGTCGTCCCTGACCCGGAGGCACAGTTGGTGGCGGCTCTCCACATTACCCCAGACTGGATAGTACCATACTTGGCTTACATGACCCGGGGAGAATTGCCTGAGGATTAAACTTTGGCCAGACAAATAACCCGGCGGTCTAAGTCAATGATAATTATCAATGGCGAGCTGCATCGTCGCAGTGTCACTGGAACTTTCCAGCGTTGTTTTTCCCCTGAGGAAGGTCACAAAATTTTACGTGAGATTCACGAGGGGGATTGTGGCCATCATGCCGGCTCAAAATCCCTTGTGGCCAAGGCTTTTCGTCATGGTTTTTATTGGCTGACAGCTCATGCTGATGCGGAGGACTTGGTCAGTAAATGTGACGGTTGTCAGAGGTTCTCGCGACGGGCTCATGTGCCGGCTCAGGAGCTGAGGATGATTCCAATTACTTGGCCATTTGCGGTCTGGGGGCTTGATATGGTTGGGCCTTTTAAAAGATCCAAGGATAAGAAGACTCACCTCTTGGTGGCGGTCGACAAGTTCACAAAGTGGGTTGAAGCAGAGCCAGTTAGTAAGTGTGATGCAGCCACAGCGGTTCAGTTCATGAAAAGGGTGATATTTCGCTTTGGTTTTCCACATAGGATTATAACTGACAATGGTACCAATCTATCTAAAGGCGCCATGGAGGAGTTTTGTCAACGAGAGCATATTCGACTTGATGTTTCATCAGTGGCTCACCCACAATCCAATGGTCAAGCTGAGAGAGCTAATCAGGAAATTTTGAAGGGCATCAAGCCCCGGCTTTTGGTCCCTTTGCAACGGACGCCGGGGTGTTGGGTGGAGGAGTTACCCTCCGTGTTATGGAGCATCAATACTACTCCTAACAGGTCTATGGGTTACACGCCTTTCTTCATGGTTTATGGAGCGGAAGCAGTCCTCCCTAGTGACATCCGTCATGACTCGCCTCGAGTGGCGGCTTATGTTGAGGCGGATAATGAGCGGGCGCGCCAAGATGCTCTTGACTTGTTGGACGAACAGCGTGATGTGGCAGCAGCTCGTTCGGAGATTTACCAACAAGACCTGCGCCGCTATCACAGCCGCCGGGTTAAGTCCAGGGTCTTCCAGGAAGGTGATCTGGTGCTCCGGCTCATCCAAGATCAAACAGATGCACACAAGTTATCCCCACCTTGGGAAGGGCCCTTTGTGGTCAGCAAGAACTTGCACAACGGGTCATACTACCTTATCGATGTTCGGGAGCACAAAGATTCACGTAAGTCGGAGGAAGAGACCCGTCGGCCGTGGAACATAGCTCAGCTTCAGCCTTATTACACTTGAGCCACCGGCTCTCATAATGTACATATTTCTATAGCCATGTATATATTATGATAAATAATAAAGCAGGACCTCTGTCCTTTTCTCCTCCAAAGGTAAATGTGTTATTTCCATTACAACATTACATGGTCACTTGGAGGTGGATCCGGCTTACGATCGTATTCGAATCTAGCCGTTAACAATATGATCACCTGGGGGCTTCCTGTTCAAACATAGGTCGTATTCGAACCAAAGAGAACATAGCTGTCGATACCCACTTGATTGGCAAATTGCCGAGCTCATTGGGTAGTTTTTCTTGATCATATTTGAATCATAGCTCCACCCCCTTTGGGAACCGACGTGGATCGTATTCGAATCAGCGTCGTTAAACAACTCTCAAGGTCATTTGGGGGCTTCCTGTTCAAACATAGGTCGTATTCGAACCAAAGAGAACATAGCTGTCGGTACCCTCTTGATCGGCAACGCCAAAGCCACTTGGGGCTATATGATCGCATTCGAATCTTACCCCTTTGGGACGGTTCTCTGGTCGTGTTCGAATCAGAAGCCCCTAAGTTTTGATCTTTTGGTTTGCAACAAGTTGTTTTGATTATATCAACAGTGTGCAAGGGTGGTTCTTACTCCGCCGGCTTAACTTTGATTAACAATGTTGATAGCACACAATAAGTATTATCGATGCTGGTGAACCGGAGTTGAATTCTCAACCTCATTATTCGGGTTACATAAACCGGAAGTATACTTGAAGGCTTGTAAGTATGCTATTATGGTTACCTCGAGGATATAACTGAGGGCCGGTCTTTGGTGACTTTGGTTCGTATTCCGGGTTATATGTAAAATATATGACTCTCAGTGCGGTAAGCCGCCCAGAGACTTGTGATTTGTTTTCTATGCAGGACAATTAAAGACAGCTCTTTAACTTAAGGAAAGTAGAGGATCGAACATAACCCGGAGGAATATAAAGGAGCAGCTTCAACGGAGTTAAGCACTCTACACGTGCATGATGGCACGACAAAATTAAGTGTTTGTCCTACTCTATTACAGGACTCCCCGAGTCCAAAAGGTGAGGCATTGTTTTTAAAGTAAAACCATGAGCCGCCTAAGAAATCAAGGTGCTTGTTGGGTTGAAGCTCCCGGCTCATCCCTCTCCGCTCCTTCGGCTGTTTCCATGACCTGGAAGGTTGATGATTTCCAGTCAATGCCGCTCAAAGCTTCGAATTGAGCCTCATCATCAATTAACCCGGCCGAGTCAACTTCTGGGGCGAAGGTATGCTTACGAGTCGGAGGGATCAGGCTGATTGCTTCATAGTGTGGAGTTGGGATCCTCTGATTTTTCGCGTCATAGCCCGACTGATACTTGGTAAGGTCTGTGTCATTCCCGATCAAGGTAGCCACCGGGCGCACGCTCTTCACACAGGCGGCGAAGTCTTTTTGGTCAAAGGGGGTACTGTCTTCCTTCAGGCTGGGGTATCCAAGAGCGATGTCGGCCGGGTCTAGCTCCGGGAGAAACGCCTTGGCCCGGCTCAGAGCAGCTATAGCTCCGGCTCTTGCATAAGCCCGTCTCAGCTCTTGGAAGCGCTGAGGAAGAACGGCAAGCCGCCTGAGTACGTCTGCTAGGTGAGTGGGAACCTCATTGGACAGAGCCACAACGGCTAAAGCACGTTGTGACCCGGTGTAGAGTTGCTCCACCAAGGTGTAAACAGCCTTCAGCTTGGTCAGCACATGCTGGTTAAGATTGGAGCTTCTGGGACCTGGATAATAACGTCAGGTGAGCTGATGGCAACGGTGGGGCTTATGAGACATGAAGAATGTAAACTTGTTAAAAGCTTACAGAATAACTTACCGAAGATTGCGGAGACCATCTGTGACACCTGGTGTTTTAAGCCGGAGAGTTCGGCGGTTCTTTCAGTAAGGGCAGCCTCCGCTTGTTCGGCGCGGCTGAGCAAGGCAGTCTTCTCGTCGGCCCAAGTTTTTCTTTCTGTTTCAAATTTTTTCTTCAGTTTTTCTTGTGCAGTACCACTGAACTCAAACTTGGCATTGGGCTTCCGGGTCTCAGTTTCCTGAGTCTTCAGGCGATTCTTCAGCTCAGAGATTTCTGTTTCAAATTTCTTGCAGGCAGCCTGCACAAATTCCGGGTTACAGTTTGAGTGGTTATCATGCAACATTAAAGTCCAAAGCACTTTGCAAGCAAAGACACTTGCACTTGGGGGCTAATGTATGCTGAAAGATTCTATTTATAGTGCCGGTTCAAGAAGGTAAGCCGGAAGTTAAGTCTATAACATATTCTATCATAAGTAATAGACTTGGGGGCTAGCATGGTAAGGATGACTATGGAGTAAGCAAGAGAGTTGTACCTCAGTTTTTTGCTGTATCTGCTTCACCATGTCAATCTCCAGGTCCCGGCTGTTGTGCACTTGACCAATCTAACCAGAAACAATGTCTCCAATGCTCAAGTTAGCATAGTCAGTGATATCCAGTCTGGCCCTGTGGCGCTCCAGCAGTTCTTCTTTAGCAGAGCATCTGGCCAGCACAGTGGGTCCTCCCGGCTCAACATATTTGGTCCAGGTAATCACCACATCCGGGTCATCGGCCGGTTGAGCTGAGCTGGGGATCTTCGGGTTGTCAGAACTCTCCATGGCTTGTTGTTCAGTTGGGGCGGTGGTTTCTGGAGCTGGTGCAGACGACGGCTCAGAAGCAGAGGCGTTGGGTTCAGTCAAGACCGGTTCTTCGACCGGGTGACTTTTCTTTGCCCTCTTGCTGAGCTTTGCTTGTGCACTGAAAGTCAAAAGGTTAGTGCAAAAACATGAGTAAGATAAGCACAAAATAAGATGATCATCATTACCCGGGTGCAGTCTTGAAAGCCAGCAAGTTAGATTGCATGGAGTCCCCGGAGGAAGGTGAAGTTTCCTGATAGTTTGAATCAGAAGAATTGAGCGGTTGACGAGTGACGCCCGCCAAAGGATGAAAAGGATATAAGTTGGAGATAACCTCGGTCCGGTGCTTCCTTGATGCTTCAGGTAAGCCGGAGGAGAGGTCTGCATCCTTGTTGGTCCGGGTGTGCCTCCGGCTCTCATGAATCTGTCGCTTCAAAAGAAATTGAGGATCTTGATAAGCTAAAGGATGTGAAAATCTTACTTTCCGGGTTACTCTTCGGACTTTCAGCCTTGGCAAGGGCTCCGAGTCGGAGGAAAGTATAGTTACCTCTTCAATCACCGGGTTACTCGCTCCGGTGTCCTCCTGCTGATAATCAGTGTCGATAAGGTGGTTAAGAACAACCAAAAAACAAAGAAGAGCATAAGAATCATGGGCTACCTCTGACTCGGAGGAGTCATCCAGCTGAAGCAGGTCTGAGGCGCTAGGCTTACTCCCCTTCTTGCGGGGAGCAGCTCTCCTGGCGGCTTTTTTAGCCTTCCTGGCTTTTTTAGCAGCCTCATGGTCATACCTGACCTTCCAGCACTTATCATTATCCTGAAAAATACAACAAAGGTTTCTTGAAGTTAAAGACGAAAATTGTTAAAATGAAAAGTAAAGTGCTCGGATCAGTAGCTTACCACCGGAGCCGGGTTAGCTTTGCAGAATGGACTTAAGCCGGTCCTCCCTCAATCTGCTAAGATCTCGTTCAGAAGGGATTTGGTCATGTCATCAATGACGTCTTCAGGTAAGTCGTTGGGGCTGTGCCAAAGAGGATCATCCTTCCGGCCGGTGTAATCACACATTAAGCCGGGGCGGCGGCTTAGAGGGATCACCCGCCAAGCAATCCAGACCCGGACCAGATCAACGCCGTTAAGGCCGTTTCCCAGAAGAGCTTTGATTTTGTTGATGGTGGGGATAAGTGGTTGACGCTCAGCTTGAGACAATTTGTCTGGCAGGGGGTGGTTTGACTCCAGACGAAGGGCGCGAAAGCCGGGCAGAGGGTTCTCATCAGCCGGAGAAGTATCCTGGCAGTAGAACCATGTCTGATTCCAGTCTTTGGGTGGCTTGGCGGCTCAGCATAAGGAAAGAGACATCCCTCCGTCGTTGAATTGATATTCCGCCAAGTTCCAAGCTAGGCCCGTTGGCGCATTCGTTCTGGCGGTTTAGGTAAAACAGCTCCCTACAGAGCAGTAGGCTGGGCTCTTCTCCGAGATATACCTCACAGAACACTTGAAAGTTACAAATGTTCGACACGGAATTGGGTCCAATGTCTTGAGGTCGCAGATCGAAAAAGTTCAGAACATCTCTGAAGAATTTTGAGCCAGGAGGAGCAAAGCCCCGCTCATGTGATTAGCAAATATAACAACCTCTCCGTCTCTTGGTTGAGGTCTTTCTTCGGACGGGTTAGGGGCACGATAGGACATGACCTCCTTCTTAGGCAGGTAACCCGTCTTCACGAAATCATCTAAGGTATCATCAGTAACGTTGGATCTCACCCAGTTGCATGTAATGGGTGCCTTGAGAGCCTTGGGCGGCATTGTGAAAGACGAAAGCCTATGACAAAAGAAAGTGTCCGGTTCAAATATAAGCCGGAGGAAGATTCCAGTTCAGTATTCAAGATGATGGCTTATGAAGGGGCCTAATGATATATGGCTAATTGTGTCGGGTTATCTAAGCCGTTGTGGATATCATAAGTAATTCAAGTTGTTTAAAACTCTATCATGAATGAGCCAGAAATTTCACAACGCATGGCCTCTTTTAAGCCGGAGATATGAGCCGCTATGGTTAACAAGATGCAGGTTTTTGTCTAAGTGTTGTACAAACAGGTTTCACAGGTTGCAGGGATTATTTTGGATCAAACGATCGTCCAGAAAGAAAAAATTTCTAGACCTAAAAACTGGCACAGAGAAGTTCATAAGCTCTAAATGAGGTCTTTTTGCAAGCAAGAGGGATCTGCTAGTACTGGAAATGGGTGCGAAACCACTACCGCAGGAGTTTTATCCTACTTTCCGGATCAAAAGAGGTTGCGGTGGAAGAACTATGAAGAACTCGAGATGAACTACGAAGAACAGGGGAAGAACGACAGAACCCTAATGCAAATCTACTATATGGAGTGGCAAGAACTTACTGGCGCTGATGAGATGCGGAGGTGGCCGCCGTTTCTCTGGACCAGTTCAGGGTGATGCAGCGGCCGAGGTCGAAGAAGACAAGGGGCGCAGCGGTGGCGACTGGAGCTCGGGCTCTGGAGCGTCAGAGGAGGAAGACGATGGAGGAGAAGAGTGACGAAGGCTTATGGGCCGGGCCTATTTATAAGATACGGCTGATAAATGGGCGCGAGAAATGAGGAGGCCAAGACGCGATTATCTCGCCACAGAAACTCCTCGATTTTCGAGATGGTCATTAAAGATAAGATCAATTGGGATATGACAGAATAAAAAATGAATTTAATGGAAGATGACGTCACGGCGGGTTACCAAGAATCCAGAAGATGACGTCACGGCGGGTTATAGCCTTCGCACAAGCAGAAGCCGGAAGATTTTCTTTCAAAGGGATTGAAGATTGACATGAACCGGTTCAAATCAATCTGGGGCCTAATGTTGAGGATATAACCATCAGAGTCACCCGGATCATCATGTAAAGCCCAGTACCAGGCTAGAGGATGGCGGATCAATAGTGGGCTTAAGACCCGGAGGCGGCTTAAGGCCCGTAGTGATAAACCGCCGTTATGGCAAGACTTGTAGTGTAAGGCAAGAGTAGTTAAGAGTCCGAGCCGGATACTGCTATAAGCCGGCCGGGACTCTGAGAGCCGCGGGGCGTCAACCTCTATATATAAAGGGACGACCCGGCGGCGGTTCAGGACGAGAGACAACAGATCGAGAGCCGGGCATAGCGATTAAGCTCCCTGGTCATCGAAACCCTAAGTAATACCACCTCAACTGGACGTAGGATTTTACCTTCACCGTAAGGGGCCGAACCAGTATAACCCACGTGTTCCTTGTCCCGTTTAACCCCTTTAAGCTTCCTAGCTGCGATGGCTCCACGACTAAGTCCTTGCACGAGGACATCTGCCGTGACAATTCCATGACAGTGGCTGGTCATATTCTTTCCTTCAACTTAATTATTTTCCCATGCTCGTTCGCCTCTCGCCATTTAATCGTTTCGGAGTGATGAAGTCATCTCAGAAGATTCGTGTTTGCATCCATTTAATTCGAGGTTGTCACCTCATTCAAATCTTTCAATTGTTCCGGTGCATCATTTCCCATTCAACAATCCTTTCCAACGGTGTTTCTTTTCAGTGGGCCCATAACCCATAGGTCTTTTCCCAGGATCTTCTAATTTTCCCGGATTTATTCTCAAATTCTTTTCGAAGTTGACGTAAGAATGAATTTCATCAGTCAGATGCCTTTCCAAGATCGATTTCGAATTATTTTCATTGTTGACTCTACCTCTTCGCTTTTCATTCTCCCGGAGTATCTCAACAATTTTGGTGTTCTTTCTCGTCGTCATTCTCAACATTTGAAGACCGAGAAGAGTTTCTCTTAAATCTTGTCCATTCTCCCGAAGATTCATGTTGCTAGCTTGATGCTATCCGCTCATATTGTTTCTAGTCGTGCAATTCTTTTCATCCATCCGGAGTATTTTAGGAGTTGATTTCTCTCTCTCGATCATCCAAAGGCCATCTTTTCGGAATATTTCTTCGTTTCAAGTTTTCAGCTCTGTTCGTTCCTATATTTACACCGGCTCTTCATTCAAGCATTCTTCAATCAGTTCGCGACCCCTTCGTTCTCTTGTCTCTTAATTCCCTCAAGTATCTTCGTTCGTTTCTAATTCTTTCCGGCGATTCGTTATCTTCTCTTTGTTCATTTTCAATTCTTATGGTGCTTCGTTCAAGATTTCTTTTCTGTTGTTATCATATCAACTCATTCGTTCTTTCCAGTCCTACCGGTGGTTCTTGAAGCTTTTCCCAAGTATTGCGCTATATCGCCCCTTAATCTTTTCCTAATGTGAATAAGTTGTATGCAAATCCATTGCTTCTCATCAATTTAATTGGTGGAGGATAAGCATAACATAATTCTTATTCCACTTTCATCAAGTGGATCAATCCCTTCCGTCGAAGATTTTTCATGGTGAATAGTCTCTCGGTCCTGAGTTATTCTTTTCCTTCCGGAGTTCCAAGTTCTCCTTGGTCGTCTCGTCGAACCTCCTTCTATTCATCGCAAGCCTTACCCTTATTCTTTTCATACCTCAATTCTATCTCATCATACTTTGGTACCGGAGTTCTTCACGGTGGATCCTCATGATTTAATTCATTCCTCAAAGTGTTTCAACTAGATTCTTGTAGGCAAAGCTCAAGTATTCTTCTTCTTGCTTCACGAGGTGCAATTAATTCACCGTATTCTTTTGAAGTGGAGTTTTGCATTTCTTTGTTCCTCTCAGCTATTCAATCTTTTCTGCTTGTGGTTGGTTATCACCTCATAACTTTGAGATGTTATCCATAAGTCCACAACAAGCTTATTCTTTTGTTGTTGGATTTCCAACAACTCCGTTCAATGTTTCCTTCTAAGGATGCTCTCTATTTCATTCATGGTAGAAGTTGTCATCTTCTTCCCCGTTCTTCTCATTCCACTCTTTCAAGTCTTCCGGAGGTTTTGTGTTGTTCCTCAAGTCAAGTATCGTTTCATTTCTCAAGTTCATGTTCTATTCTTTCCTTGTTCAGCCGGAGTGCTGCATAAATTCCTTCGTAATTATTCATTTTCTATCTTGTCCTAACCGGAGTGGTTTCAAATTCAGCCTTATTCCTTGAGCTTTTGCTTCTTGTCTCATTCAACATTCCTCTTTCCTACTCGAGTGTTCTTGATGTTCATCCTCACTGTTTTGTTCTTATTTCACCTCATCCCTTTTTCCTTCTGTCTCGGTCCTAAGATCTCGGGACGAGATCTCTGGTAAGTGGAGGAGTGTTGTAACGCCCCGGATCCGATGCGCCAGGTGTCTTCCAGTTATTCGCCGTTGTTGCCATGTCATTTGCTTGCGTGTTGCATTTTGCCATGTCATCATCTGCATGTTTTTCAAAACTTGCATCCGTTCCTTTTCCCCGTTGTCCGTTTCGCGATCCGACACTCCCGTACGCGCCCGTCGCCCCTCTCAGACCTTGTTTCGTGAGCGGGAGAAAAACGTTCTCGAAATGGGCCGAGATTTGCCGAGTGGCCTTGGTATATCACCGGTAGACCGCCCGTCAAATTTTGTTCCGTTTGGAGGTCGTTTGATGCCCCAACGGTTAACCGAGTTAACCGAAACCCCCTTCTCTTTGCAGCCCAGCACCTCTTCACACAGCCCACCTAGCCCATCTAACGCCCTCCATGCTCTCGGTCGTTCCATCACGATCGTGTGGGCGAAAACCGCTCCTCATTTGGACTCTCCTAGCTCCCTCTACCTATAAATATGTGCCTCTCCCCCGAAATTCGCGCAGATGAAACCCTAGCCTCCTTCCACCTCGCGTCACCGGACAAATCCTCCCACCGCCGGACATGTCCTCGCCACCGCTCCCGGCTAATCCTGAGCCGCCACATCGCCACCGCCGGTCCTCTCTCTCCTCCACGGCCCGCCGAAGCCTGCAGCAGGCCCGCGTGGCCCGTCCGCCCCGCCGCCGCGAGCCCGCGCCGCCCCGTGCGCCCGTCGCTCCGCGCCCCCGCGCCTCCGTGCCCGCTGGCCCTGAGCTCCAGATCGGGAGGAGCCCGATCCAGATCCCCGCGCCGCTCGTCTCCGGTCGCTCCGGCCGGCGACCGCCTGAGTCCCTCCCGCCAGCGACCGTCCAGGCGAGCCCCGCCGGCCATCGCTCCTCCTCCTGTCTGCTCTCTCTCTCTTGTTCTCTCTCTCCCTCACGCATCTCTCTCTCTCTGACCTTCACAGGAGCATCCATGGCTGCCCCGATCTCCGCGCTCGCGCCGCCCCAAGCCGCCTCATCACCGGGAATGGGTTCTGCATGCCCAGATCTATCCAGTCCCGGCCGTCCCGAGCCCCGCCGGAGTCCCACGCCCCCTCCCCGTCGCCGTTGACTTCCGCCGGAGCTGTCCTGTACAAGAGATGGAGCTACCCCGACCTGGATCCCGTTTTCGCGAGGGTATTTATTCTTTTAAGTCCCAGGAAAATCATCTTATGTGTGCATGTTTTACCTGCACTAGCTTGTTGCATACTGCTCCGTTTCATGCTCATTGTATACCAAAATGTTCATTATGAGATGCTCTTCATTTTATTCCACTGTGCCATGCTATTTTGAGTTCATCTGGGTGCCATAATCATCGTTGCAGGAGTGCTATATGATCTTAACTGATGTCTGTTAACAGAACTTGACGATTTGTCTTTTTCATTGCATTTTGTGTGTGCATCCTATGAGTATGAGCTCTACATGAGTGTTGAACTACATCATGCCATCTTTACAGGGGTTATTGTCTTGTATTTTTTTGGTCTATGTGGTGACTAGCACAAGCATGCAAAGTAGCCTCCGTGATGTTGCTGATTTCTGTGACTTGGTCATTTCTGCCAAGTCAGAGTCTGTTATATTTTGTTGCCATGTAAACCTGCTGTCACCATGAGTTCTATGCATAATCTGGAGATGTTCACTAAGGATGTTTTGTTATGCATGTTATGCTATATCTATCCATGCCCTTGTTTGCATTTATAGCCTGCTTTAGCTTGTTTTAATCTTGCTCCAAACTTGCTAAATAATGTTGCTGTCAGCCTGTTAACATGAAGTCCAGTATTGCCATGTGTTTCTTCTAGTGATCCATGCACCCTATGACTATGCTATTGCCATGTTTAGCTTCATAATTGTGTCTTCTTACTATTGGTCACCTTATCATGCCATGTAATGCTCTGTGATGAGTGATTTGAGCTCGCAAAGATGCTTTCATAATTCTGTTTATGCCATGCTCAGTTTTTCTGCCGTCTGAATCTGTTTATGAAACTTGCTATGTTTACATGGGTGCCATCATATCTTCTGTGCCTTTTTGGCTCATGATTACTAAGGGACTTTTGTTCTATGCAATTAGTATATTCATGACATGCCTTTGTTTGCTACGATCTGTTCCTGTAGCATGTTGTTTGATAGCTCTAAACTTAGCAACCTGATGTTATTTCTGCCATGTCCAGTAATTTCTGCCAAATCTGTGAAACTGCTATTATTTGCAATCTTTCCATGTCCTTTTGAGCATGTTCTATTGATTTCTACAGTTATCTTAGTGTTCATGTTTTGTCATGCTTTACCTGTAAATCATGCCCATGCCTTTTGTTTTTATGTTGAGGTGCTGTAGCATATTGTTTTGATGCTTGCAAGATGCCTAGTTGCTGTTTTGGACAGATTGTTGTTATATCTTGTTTGGAGTGTATGTGTTGCACCGTTGCTCCGTTTTGAGCATGCTCTATATGAAACTTGCTTAGTTTTGCATGTAGTTTCATGTTACCTTGTTGCATCCTTGTTTTGAGTGTGTTTGCTTGATGTTTGAATGCTTTTTGCATCAATGCCATATTTAACTTGTTTTGCTCATATCTTCTAGGCCGTAGCTCCGAACTAAATGAACTTTATATTTAACTTGACTAGAATTTCGTGTAGATCATCTTGGTGCATTTTAAATTGCTGTTTAACAACTTGAACATAAGGCTTATTCAGATCTGGACCAATTTCGAAATTTGCATTTGAGGACTTACCGGAATTGTCATATGTTGTTTCCGGCCTCATCTAAACTTGCTTTGATGTGTTGCTCTTGTATGCATCATCTCTTGCCATGAGTAGCTTCATGTAGCTTTGTCATGCATCCGGCTTGGTTGTGCATCATGTCTTGTTTATGTGTTGTGTGTTTACCTTGTTGTTTGCTTCTTTCCGATTGTGCTCCTTCTCGTTAGTTCCTGTTTCGTTGCGATCGTGAGGATTCGTTCGTCTACGCTTGGTTCGTCTTCGTGGCTTCATCTTCTTCATGGACTCGTTCTTCTTTCTAGCGGGATTTCAGGCAAGATGACCGTTACCCTGGATCTCACTACTATCATTGCTATGCTAGTTGCTTTGTTCTATCGCTATGCTGCGCTACCTATCACTTGCTCTTCAAGCTTCCCGAATTGCCATGAAACCACATCTAACCTTTGTCACCCTTCCTAGCAAACCATTGTTTGGCTATGTTACCGCTTTTGCTCAGCCCCTCTTATAGCGTTGCTACTTGCAGGTGAAGATGAAGATTGCTCCATGTTGAATTATGTTTATGTTGGGATATCACAATATCTCTTATTTAATTAATGCATCTATATACTTGGTAAAGGGTGGAAGGCTCGGCCTTATGCCTGGTATTTTGTTCCACTCTTGCCGCCCTAGTTTCCGTCATACCGGTGTAATGTTCCTTGATTTTGCGTTCCTAACGCGGTTGGGTGTTATGGGGACCCCTTGACGCTTTGAATAAAACTCCTCCAGCAAGGCCCAACCTTGGTTTTACCATTTGCCTATCACCTATTTCTTTTCCCTTGGGAGTCGCGCTCCCGAGGGTCATCTTTATTTTAACCCCCCCGGGCCAATGCTTCTCTAAGTGTTGGTCCGAACTAGAGCCACTTGCAGCGCCCCCTCGGGGAAACTTGAGGTCTGGTTTTAGTTGTACGTAGTGCTCATTCGATGTTGCCCTGAGAACGAGATATGTGCAGCCCCTATCGGGATTGTCGGCACATCGAGCGGCTTTGCTGGTCTTGTTTTATCAATGTTGAAATCTCTTGTAAACCGGGATTCCGAGACTGATCGGGTCTTCCCGGAAGAAGGAATATCCTTTGTTGACCGTGAGAGCTTATAATGGGCTAAGTTGGGACACCCCTGCAGGGTATAAACTTTCGAGAGCCGTGCCCGCGGTTATGTGGCAGATGGGAATTTGTTAATGTCCGGTTGTAGAGAACTTGACACTTGACTTAATTAAAACGCATCAACCGCGTGTGTAACCGTGATGGTCTCTTTTCGGCGGAGTGCGGGGAGTGAACACGGTTTTGGGTTATGTTTGACGTAAGTAGGAGTTCAGGATCACTTCTTGATCATTTCTAGTTTCACGACCGTTCCGTTGCTTCTCTTCTCGCTCTTATTTGCATAGGTTAGCCACCATACTTGCTTAGTCGCTGCTGCAACCTCACCACTTTACCCCTTCCTTACCCATTAAGCTTTGCTAGTCTTGATACCCATGGTAATGGGATTGCTGAGTCCTCGTGGCTCACAGATTACTACAACACCAGTTGCAGGTACAGGTATTGCGATGATCATGACGCGAGAGCGATGTTTACTTGTGTTGGAGTTCTCCTTCTTCTTCTTCTTCGTCGATCTTGGGTTAGGTTCCTGGTCGGCAGCCTGGGCTAGCAGGGTGGATGTCGTTTGAGTTTCTGTTTGTGTTCATCCGTAGTCGGATGTTGATCTTATGTATGATGTATTGATGTATTCTTGGGGCGTTTGTGCCTTTTTTATGTATCCCCATATATTATGTAATGTCGATGTAATGATATCCAGCTTGCAAAAGCGTGTCAATATGCGGTTCTATCCTTGGTGGGACCTTCGAGTCTCTTTAGGATAGTATCGCATATTGGGCGTGACAGACTCCTACCGAAACTTGAACTTGCTGTCGATGTGAGTGTCAAAACCGGCGGATCTCGGGTAGGGGGTCCCGAACTGTGCGTCTAGGATCGATGGTAATAGGAGACGGGGGATACGATGTTTACCCATGTTCGGGCCCTCTCTATGGAGGTAATACCCTACTTCCTGCTTGATTGATCTTGATGAATATGAGTGTTACAAGAGTTGATCTACCACGAGATCGTAATGGCTAAACCCTAAGAGTCTAGACTATATGAATATGGTAATGAGTATATGTTTATCCGGACTATGCTCTCCGGTTGATATAGGCACCGGAGAGATCTAGGGTTACATGTGGTCTGTTACATAAGAGGGAATCTTCATAGTCGGTCGCCTAGCTTGCCTTCCACGCCAAGGTGAGTCCAGTCCGGACATGGGTATAGTCTTCGGCCTTCATATCTTCACAGCCCATCAGTCCGGCCCAGCGAATAACAGGCCGGACGCCCGAGGACCCCTTAGTCCAGGACTCCCTTAGTAGCCCCTGAACCTGGCTTCAATGACGAGGAGTCCGGTGCGCAGATTGTCTTCGGCATTGCAGGGCGGGTTCCCCTTCTTCCGAACTTCAAGATAATCTTTGGATGCGATGATTGTATCCGGACATGTTACACACACCACATAGAACCGTAGAGAGAGTATATATTTTTACATGAGTTCCATCCGCTGACAGCTTTCTACAATGTAACATCATGTTCGTCCGGTCATAATTTCGAACCGTTGTCCCACGTTTCAAGACGCGGTTGCTATTGGCACGTCTTGTCGAGGCAGAGATCGTGTCCCCTTATTACGGGATACTCATCCATGCGGGCATGGGTAACCCAACCGTGCCGTTTATACAGCCCTGGGGAATAGGCGAATCTTAAGGCGAGTGAGGAGGCATTTAATATTTGCTGCCTTTATAAGGGGATAAGGATTCCCTCTTCCTCTTCTCACGCTCTCTCTCTGTCTCCTCCTTCCCGATCTCGAGCTCCAGCGCCCAAGTTCTCATCTCTTTTCCACTCAAGCAACCATGTCCGGATCCAGTGGTCAGGGCAAGTGGATGGTCTCCTCCGTTAAGGAGGAGGACATTACTGAGCTTCGGGCGGCCGGGTATTTGGCGAAGGAGATCGACCACCGTCTGCCGGCCGAGGGACAAATCGTCCCCACGCCGAAGCCCACTGAGAGGGTAGTATTCATCCCCCATTTCTTCCGCGGGCTAGGGTTTCCACTCCAACCTTTCGTCCGCGGACTGATGTATTACTACGGGATAGATTTCCACGATATGTCCCCGAATTCCCTCCTCAACATCTCGGCGTTTATCGTCGTGTGTGAGGCCTTCCTTTGCATCCAACCCCACTTCGGGCTGTGGCTCAAAGTCTTCAACATGAAGTCGAAGGTGGTGGATGGCCAGCACGCGGAGTGCGGAGGAGCCATGGTGAGCAAGCTGTCCAACGTCTCTTGGCCCAAGGGCACTTTTGTGGATACGGTAAAGGAGTGGCTGAAGCAGTGGTTCTACATCACAGAACCACGTGGCACCACCTGGGCCGCAGCTGCCAAATTCCGCTCTGGTGCTCCTATATGACTCACCTCCTGGGTCGAGAAGAGTCCGGACTGGTGTTCTCCTGACGAGCTGATAACGCTACAAACGCGTGTTCAGAGCATGGTAACCAAGAGCGTCAAGCTCGTCGATGTGATCCAGGTGATGTTGGTTCGCCGGATCCTTCCATGCCAGCGCCGAAGCCGCCCACTGTGGGAGTTCAACCCGAAGAAGCACCGGACACTGGTGAGGCTCTTCGAGACTACGCACGAAGGTGCATGGAAGTTGCTCTTCAAGGGCAATGAGAAACCACCGGCCACGGATTCAGACCGTGGTCACGACTGTAAAACCCACGCCAGCGAGGTATGTTATTTTTGATGTGACCCTATCTTAATTGTTTTGAGGATGATGTGTGAGCTTTTATTATTGCTCTTTCAGGACTGGATGGAGAGGGCGAAGCGGATCCAGTGTCCGGCTCCGCTGCCTGAAGAACCAGTCATCCCGCGTCTAGCAAAGATGCTGGTGCCGGCGCCATATAAGGCGCCGGAGAAGAAGGCCAAGAAGAAGGCAAAGGGGGCCAAGAGTGGCCTCCGCCGTAAGGGCACTTCGGACGTGACGTCCGAAGCCGACGAAACTCATTCCTCTGTCCCTGAGGACAATGACGAGGAAGAGGAGGAGGAGGAGGAGGAGGAAGACAACCCTCCCCCTGAGGAGAGGAGGAAGAAGAAGAGGGCGGCTTCGGCGCATCTAGAGGCGGAAACGCCCAAGAAGGGGAAGGGGGTCCCAGCGGTCAACACCGCGTGGGATGTTGACAGTAGTCCGGAACGACGCCCCCGTGCTAAACCCCAGGCCGCTTCATAAGTGACATGGCTTTCTTGTGCGCACATCCGGCCCTTTCTCTCCATTATCTTGACATAGTTAACTGTACCATTGCAGTCCGGCCCACGACCTAATCCAACGGTCCCCGTCTGGAGGTTCGTTGGCTCCGTCGGAGATGGCAAGCATGTCGCCGCCGCCTGCTTATTCCCCCGGGGCCAGGGATGACACCGAAGTATTGTCTCGGAGGGCCGATCCGAACCGGGGAGGAGCCCAGGACACTGTCCGGGAGGCGCCACGAGGCGAGGCCTCCACTGCCGGACACATGGAGGAGACGATCCCCATGGAGACTAGCAAAGAGGGCCGCATCCAGTTTGGCCCTCAGCCGAATACGATTCCGAAGACCCATATGGCTCCGGAGTCAGGCGAGCAGCCCCCTTTGAAGGAGGGGGGTGCGCCGCTTCCGCCGGTGGTCCCTGTCCATCCAGGGGCGCCGGATAACCTGATGGAGGCGCTATGAGGCGCCTCCGTTATGGACGAGCACCGTGTCCTTATGGGCGCGGTGATTGAGAAGGTTCAGTCCGCCAAGAGTGGACTGAAAGAAGCCTGCAACAACCTGTTGACAGGTTTCGAGGTAAGTGACATAGAAAGAGAGAAAACCCCCTGTAGTCAGTAGCCCCTGAGACACTGTCCGGTGTTCAGTGAGAAGAACCGGACAGGGTATCTATTGTAGGAGACTAACATAGCATGTATGCATAAGCAGGCGTCGTTGTTGGCCGCAACCTCCCATGCTGCCAAAGTCTCTGAATTAAGGCAGAGGCTGGAGCGGACCGAGAACAAGCTCGGCTAGGTTACAATGCGGCTTTAGGAGAAGCAAGGTGAGTAATCTCTTGCTGTGTGTTCGGAAAGCATAGGCACTGTGTACTGACTGTAATGTCATAATATGTGCGTGAGCCGCGACCGAGGTCGAGGCCCTGAGGAAGGCCTTGGGCGAGGCCGAGGAGAACGCTGTCCAGCAGCAGGCCGCTCGTAAGAAGCTCAAGGCCTGGGTCAAAGAAGTCCAGTAGGAGCTCCAAGATGCAGTGAAAAAATGTGACACCTTGGGGAATGATGCGTCGGCTCAAGAGGCCGAACTCACCAAGGCTCGTCAGAGCGCGGAGACCGCACGGAATGAGGCCCAAGCCGCCCTCCGAGAGATCCAGGAGGCCAAGAAGATCATGGCGGGTAAGGCATTTAAGATGCAAAGCAAGTATGCGGAGAAGCAATACCTTTTACTAACCCGGGTTCGGAGTTCCCCGGGGGATCTACCACGCAGCGTATCAGACGCTGCAGAGTTCTACCGAGCCGAAGGAGGAGGCTCTACGAAGAAGCTATTCTGGTCGCAGTATGCGATGCCAGAGCATCCCGTGTCCTTCACCGATCAACTGAAGCAGCTGGTGGAGCTGCACAGGGTGGCCGAACTAGCCATGAAGGATTTGACAATCCGGCTATGGCCAGCCGAAGCTTTGCCCAGCAGCTACTTCGGACTCGTGAGGCGGCTAGTGGAAGCCTGTCCGTGGCTGGACGTCGTCAAGCGCTCTGCCTGTATTGAAGGTGCCCGTATGGACTTCGCTCGTTGCAACATGTGGTGGGCGAAGATGAACGCCGTTGAAGTTGCCAGCGGGCCGACGGAGGGCAAGGAGCACCGCACACCTGAGAGATATTTTGCGGATGTCATAGAAGGGTCTTGATTTGTGGCAGCTCAATGTTCGCAGGACATTGTATTTGAATAAATATATTCATGTTTCCCTTGCATTGTATTATGGAAACAAAACCTGTAATGTAATTTTGTTATGCTTTAATTGTTTCCTCCTATGCGGCCGTATTATTTGAAATCTGAGGGTTGGCCAGTCGTCGGCTTCTGCCCTCGCGTAGGTAGTACGGAGGTGTTCGGGATGGGATCTAAACAATCTTGATCCAATTATATGGTCCTTTGGAGGAGTTGTTTAGCGCAACGAACAAGGCAATCATACTATACAGCTTAAACGCCCTCACTTAGCCATAGGAGTATTATAAATAAGCAAGTGCGCAGCCCCTAGTCTGAGCTGGGGTGCTGTCCGCATCTGATCGGGAAGTGCCAATCCTTCGCATGACGCGGAAAAAATCTCCAACGATTTTGTAACCCTCGAACAGCTGACCGGCTCTCGCCGTATCACGACAGTCAGTTTTCGGCTTTCTCTACTGAGGTGCTCATCCGGTCAAAGCCAGGGCACAATCGTAGTAGTTCTCCCTTTACTACCCTAGCCGATAGAGCGGAACGTAGGGTAGCAAGCACAGGAGCCGGGCAACCCAACTATTGACTAAAGACATGATTCAGAGCCAATGCATATAATGCTAAATTCGGGGTGCCGAACTTATATGTAAGAAGTGTTCGGTCCTTGCTGCCGTATTGTGGGGCGATACGTGGCCCCTCGCGAATATGAGACGTACCAGAGAGTACCAATGCAGCCGATAAACAGATCGAAATAAAATGAAGTAAGAGGCAAAAACCACAGAAGCTGGGCCGCAAACCATTTTCGTTATAACTGGGTGGGTACGTCCAGGCGTATCTTGTACAAATAGTGCGATAAGCCTCCGGGCTATTTAACATGCCGAAATCAAGAGGGCGGAGTGGGAAATAAATATAAATACCGTCAAGAAGACGTATAGAGGTTGCTCTACGCATCTATGCTGCTTGCATCCTTTGTATGCCGATCCTTCAAAGGGACTGGTCAGCAGGCCCATGGGAAAAGGAACCTGGAACAAAAAGAAAAAGGTGAAAAGTATGTGTGTCCGGGATCGGCCTAGCCGAACTGTAGATCCTGGGTTAGCTTCTGCCTCTGTCGATGTCCATGGGATTGTGAGTGTGTAATTATGTACGCGTGGTGCGAATGCCACTACTTCATCGGGACTGGGACGGAGGCCGAATTGCTAATCGAGCTCTTGACGAGTCGCGCTGTCCTGCTGCAGTGTAGTCCAGAACCTCTTGATGATGTCCATGGGCTCGACAGCCGCACTATGGTGCTGCTTGAGAAGGCCGCTCTGTACCTCTGCTGCTAGGGCGGCGGTGTGCTCCTCTGTTCGGCGGGAGCGTTCTGTATTGCCATTGACTGTTATGATGCCACGTGGACCGGGCATCTTGAGCTTGAGATGGCGTTCTGTATTATCATTGATTGTTATGACGCCACGTTCTGTATTGTCCTTCATTGTTTCTTTTGTAGGGCTTCTTCCGTTGGCCAGACGTGGAGCCAGTGAATCCGGCGTTGACTGTGGTGTCATCGGTGTTGTTGCCATTGCTTCGGCGTTTGTGTTTATTGCGCCGGAGCTTGCCAGTGCTATTCTTGGCCTTGGAGGGGCCTGTCTCACTGGCTGTGTTGTTACTACCAGCCAGCCAACTGTTCTCTCCCGCGCAAAAGCGGGTCATGAGTGCCATGAGGGCTGCCATGGACTTCGTCTTTTCTTGGCTGAGGTGGCGTGCTAGCCATTCGTCACGGATGCTGTGTTTGAAGGCTGCTAAGGCCTCGGCATCCTGACAGTCAATGATCTGGTTCTTTTTAGTTTGGAACCTAGTCCAGAATTTTCTGGCTGATTCTCCAGGTTGTTGAACTATGTGGCTTAAGTCATCGGCGTCTGGTGGCCGGACATAGGTTCCTTGGAAGTTGTCCAGGAAAGCTTCTTCCAAGTCCTCTCAGCTGCCGATAGAATTTGCAGGCAGGCTGTTGAGCCAGTGCCGAGCTGGCCCCTTGAGCTTTAGTGGGAGGTATTTGATGGCGTGGAGGTCATCTCCTCGAGCCATATGGATATGGAGAATGAAATCCTTGATCCATACTGCGGGATCTGTTGTGCCGTCGTATGACTCGATATTGACGGGCTTGAACCCCTCGGGGAATTCGTGATCCAGTACTTCATCTGTGAAGCAGAGAGGGTGTGCGGCACCTCTGTACCGGGCCGCATCGCAGCGTAGCTCTGATGGAGTCCGTCTGCGGCATTCGGCCCGGGCGTGGCTAGGTTTGTCATGTCCGAATAGGTAGCCATCGTCGTGCCTCGAGGCACGGCCTCGCGATCCGTAGATCGATCTTGTATGTCCTGCTCTACTGTCCAATTCTTGCCGGAGATTGTATGTATGGTCCCGAGCTGGTCTGTCCCTGTTTTTGCAAGGCGGTGGGGCGGGCTGCTGTTCGGCCTAGGTTGCCGTTTTAGCCCTACCGCGGGGTGGTCGGTCCGCCGCTCTATCCCGACCACGTGGTGGTCGGTCCGCATTGCGTGAGGGAGGTATGGGATCTGGTGCCTCCTCATCAAACTGAGGTAGCAGTCTGCGTTTTGGGTAGCTCTTGGCTAGGCGCTTGAGGCCGTATTCTTCAGCTCTCAGGACATCAGTCCATCTGTCGACGAGCAGATCTTGTTCGGCTTGAAGCTGCTGCTGTTTCTTTTTCAGGCTCCTTGCAGTGGCTATGAGCTGAAGCTTAAAGCGCTCCTGCTCCAAAGGATCCTCAGGCACGATGAAATCGTCGTTGCCGAGGCTTGTCTCCTCCTCGGAGGGCGGACGGTAACTATCGTCCTCCGAGTCATCTTCTATGGCCTATTCGTCCGGGTTATCTTGCCTGTTGTCATGTTCCTCCTGTTCGGATGTAGCTTCGACAGGGTCTTCGTTGTTTTCGGCGTCGCCCGGAGTGCTATTTTCTCCGGTGCTAGTGTTGCTATCTTTTGAGCGACGAGACTTAGAGCGGCGTTTGGGGCGCCGGCGCTTGGACTGCGTCTCAGAGGGTTTATTCGCGTCTGGCTCTTCTTTGTCGTCGCTCGATCCTTTAGGTGTATCAACCATGTACACGTCATACGAAGAGGTGGCCGTCCAGCATCCAGTAAATGGCGGGTCTTGGCCTTGCTCCTTGTTGGCATCGTCGTCCATATCTTCGATGTCTTCGGAGCCATAGTCGAGCACGTCGGTTAAGTCATCGACGGTGGCTATGAAGTGGGTGGCGGGTGGGTAGCAAAATTCCTCGTCGTCCGCCTCTAGCTTGAACCGAACATAGTTCGGCTGTGAGTCTTCCTCCAAAGACAAGTTCTTAAAAGAGTTTAGTATGTCACCCAAAGGTGAATGCTGGAAGATGTCTGCGGCGCTAAATTCGAAAATCGATAACCGATCCAGCTCGGTGTCCGCAGCCGCACCCGGTCCGCAACGTGAAACCGGAGACGAGTCCGGAGTTCCATTGACGCAAGCATTGCAGGATGTCGAGTCCGTGTGCGTCTCCAACGCCGTGGGCTTTGTGGCCTCGGAGGGTACGATCTGCTTCTGTTATGCGGCCGTTGCAGCGACAGGATCCATCTCCTGGATGTGATCCGATGAGAGATTTAAGTCATGTTCATCGGAGAGAGGGGGAGCGATCGCCACGGTCTCAAATCCATCGAAGATCAAGTCTCCACGGATATCCGCGACATAGTTCAAGCTTCCAAATCTGACCTGATGGCCAGGGGCGTGGCTATCCATCTGCTCCAGATGGCCAAGCGAGTTGGCCCGCAGTACGAAGTCGCCGAACACAAAGATTTGTCCGGGGAGGAAGGTTTCTCCCTGAAGAACGCCATTACTAACGATTGAAGGGGCCATCCAGTCCTTTGCCGACTGCAAAGTTGAACTCTCAATGAAAGCACCAATGTCGGTGTCAAAACCGGCGGATCTCGGGTAGGGGGTCCCGAACTGTGTGTCTAGGATCGATGGTAACAAGAGACGGGGGACACGATGTTTACCTAGGTTCGGGCCCTCTCTATGGAGGTAATACCCTAGTTCCTGCTTGATTGATCTTGATGAATATGAGTGTTACAAGAGTTGATCTACCACGAGATCGTAATGGCTAAACCCTAAGAGTCTAGCCTATATGAATATGGTAATGAGTATATGTTTATCCGGACTATGCTCTCCGGTTTATATAGGCATCAGAGAGATCTAGGGTTACATGGGGTCGGTTACATAAGAGGGAATCTTCATAGTCGGTCGCCTAGCTTGCCTTCCACGCCAAGGTGAGTCCAATCCGGACATGGGTATAGTCTTCGGCCTTCATGTCTTCACAGCCCATCAGTCCGGCCCAGCGAATAACAGGCCGGACGCCCGAGGACCCCTTAGTCCAGGATTCCCTCAGTCGACCCTGAACATCTTGTGGCAAAGGGCGGCGTGCTGCATCACCGTCAAGTTATTGTTTAGACCAGGGCGCAGCCTCATGATGTCTGTTGCGTTCTGGTACTCCCAAGCCAGTCTCCCTTTGTTCTGCAGAGGGGCGATGCGGCGGCGAAGGAAACCGGCGCCAATCATCTCGATTGTGAGCCCGGCAGCTTTGAGGCGCTTGATCCTGTCGATTGCAATTTTGAGCTCATTGTCTCGAGGGTCGAGGGCGCTCCAACCATTGCCGCGGGTCAGCTTTGTATGCCAGGGCATACAAAACGGCTGTGGATCTTCCTCCATGATCCAGCACCACCTGCCCCGCCACTCATCCCACTTCTTGCACCAGAGCACGTCGGGGTACGTCTCCTTGTTCCATGCCCTTGGAATCCAGGCGACGCAGCCGGAAAGGGCCTCTCCTTGCTGGATCCGAGGAATGAAGAAATGGCGGAACATGGCTGTGTTGGGTACCACTCCGGCAAAGTTCTCGCAGAGGTGGGCGAAGGTGGAGATGCAAGCTACCACATTCGGCGTGAAATCCAAGAGGTGGAAGCCGAATGTGTACATGATGTCAATGAAGAAATCAGAAAATGGGGGGCAAAGCCCGCAGTAGAGGTAGTCAACAAAGAAGGGGGATTTATCTAGGCCTGGCTCGACGTGGGAAGCAGGGATGACGCGGGTAGCAGGATGCCCCTTCGTCGCTCTTCCCCACATGCTCAGGTACCGATCCTTCAGCGCACGGGCATCAAGCGCCAGGGCGAAGATGACGTTCTTCTTCCGCATCTTCACCAGCTCACTCTCTGGCACATATTTGCCTTTGCTCGCCTTGGGCACCTCCTTGCCTTTGCTCGCTTTGGGCGCCATAACAGCCAGGGGAGGGCAGGAGGCCGAGGACGGCGGGAGCGCGGATGCGGCAGACGGGTGAGGGGGCTCTGTTTCGGCCTCGAGGTAGAAGACGACGGCGGTTCCAAGATTGGAACGGGCGAGGGGTAAATGAGCAGCGCCTCTGCGGATGACTCTTTTTATGGGGAAGGCACGAGGCTGCCTCTTTACTATTTGATGTGAAGGCGTTTTCACAGGCGTGCTGCTGCTGCGACCATTCCGCGCACTCACCTCACGTCGCGCACTCAATGCGGATCATGGAGAAGCGCAGCAGCTGAGATGATTACAACAGTTAACCCCTGCCACGCGTGCCCGTGCACTGTTGGGCCTAGCCCAACAACGCCTCGCACCCGCGTGTGTGGCCCAGGCCCGGGGGCTCCTGTCGGTGTACTAAAGTTTGGGGCCTTTGGTACCCCTTACTTGTGCATGGGCAATTGCAGCCGTACCCACAGCAAGGCTTGACGGGGGCAGCTGGAGGCAAATACGAGACGACCAAGATGACATCCGAGCCAGTAATCAGAGAGCAGAAGCCAAGCTGATTGTCCCCCCGGCAAGATTCTTGCCGGGATGGTTTGCGAGCGCCGGCAAGCTCCTTGCCGGAATGGTTTGCGAAGCCTCAGCAAGGCCACCACCCTTGAGGTTGAGAGCTCTGACGCCATCGACAATGTCAAGACCAAGATCCAGGGGCGCCAGCGTGGTGGCATGCAGATCTTTGTGAAGACCAGAAGGCAATGTTCCCAGCAAGGCTTTGGCCGGGGACGTTTGCGAGGCCCCGACAAGATTCTTGCCGGGGACGTTTGTGAGGCTGCGTCAAGGCTCGCACACGGCAAGGTTCTGCCAGCTTGCCACCGCTCTAGCATAGCGACTAGCCTGCCAGCCTGGCAAGCACCTGCGTGCTGGCATGCAGATCTTCGTGAAGATCCTGCCACTGCTCTAGCGCAGCGGCTAGCCAGTCAGCTTGTCATTGCATGCCTCGTCATCCTAGGTGCATGTCAAGACGGGGTGAGGCGGAGACGGACAGGACGGGCTCTATTTCCGTCCCCGATAAAGTTAGGGGCACGTAACCAGTGCATTTAATGCGTTTGTCCTAAGATGCTAGTGATAAGCATGTACACTGTAGCAACTTTACACCTCCTATGTGCCTATACGCCACTATGGCCGCCCCTTGGTATAAAAGAAGGCCCAAGGCGATACAGGGATGGACTTTTGGACTTTCTAGCCCAGTTTGCATGCGTAGCAGCTAGCCGAAGCTCAAGAACACTCAATACACTACAAGCAGGACTAGGGATTTACGCTTCTCAGCGGCCCAAACCTGGGTAAAAATCCCTCGTGTTGATCGTTAGATCTGCTCTTTGCGCACTCCTCTTCCCTGCTAAACTGTAGAAGGGAACCATGTGATCCCAAGGTGTCGTTTCCCCAACAATCTCCAAGAACATCAAGGAGAAATTGTATTGAAGATCAAAAAGAGAGAAGAAGCCATCTAGCTACTATCTACGGACTCGTAGGCCTGTGGTAAACTACTCACGCATCATCGGAGGGGCAAAGGATGATGAAGAACCCCTCCGTGATCGTTGCCCTCTCCGGCAAAGTGCCAAAAAGGGCCTCTAGATTGGATCTCATGGTTCTGGAACTTGCGGTGGAGGAAATGATATTTCCTCGACTCCCCTAGGGTTTTTGGGATTTTAGAGTGTTTATAGAGGTGGATGTCGGTGGAGAAGCTTCCCGTGGGCTCCACTACCCACCAAGGCGCGCCTGGGGCCGCTGGCGCGCCCTGGTGCCTACTGGGCCCCACGGGCCTCCTCCCGTGTGCTTCTTCGGCTCCCTGGGTGTCCTTTGGGCAGAAAAAATTCTCCAAAAAATTTTGTGGCATTTGGACTCCGTTTGGTATTGATATTCTGCAATTAAAAAAAACAGCAACTAGCACTGGGCACTATGTCAATAGGTTAGTCCCAAAAAATTATATAAATTTGCTAGTAAATGAATTTAAAACATCCAAGAATATACTATAACAACATGAAATAATCAGAAATTATAGATACGTTGGGGATGTATCGGCATCCCCAAGCATATTCCTGGTCGTCCTCGAGTAGGTAAATGTTAAAAACAGAATTTTTGATGTGTAATGCTGCCTAACATGTTCATCATATATTCTTTTATTTTGTAGCATGGACATTTGAACTTTTAGATGATTCAAAGCAACAGTCTATAATTGACATGAAGACATCAATACTCATGCATGTCAAGAAGCAACCATGTCTTTCAAAATATCAACGCTAAAGAAAGCTATCCCTAGCCCATTATGCTCAATCATTGATCCATTCATGAAACACACTCAAATATTAGCTATATCCAATGCACATGTATGACAATACTGTTCCCTAGTTGGTGCTTTATAAGAGAAGATGGAGACTCAACAAAAATAAAAATTGCATAAAGTAAATAGATAGGCCCTTCGTAGAGGGAAGTAGAGATTTGTAGAGGTGCCAGAGCTCAAAGCTTAAATTGAGAGATAAAATTGTTTTGAGAGACATGCTTTCCCTGACAACGAAAACGACCGAGAATTCCCAATATCTTCCATGCTAGATAAATCATAGGGGGTTCCCAAACATAAAATAAAGTTTATTCCTTTTTCCACCATTCTTTCAGCATCCATGGCTAGCTGTATCCACGGGTGCTTTCCATACCAACACTTTCCAAGGAATTTATTATTGACAACATAAAATATATATTTTTCATTTCAGGACTGGGCATCCCTATTACCTGCCACACTCTCGTGCAATGACAAGTGAATAAACACTCATCTTGAGAATAACATATCTAGCATGGAAAATATTGGCCACCCCCTGCCGCTTCATGAGCGGTACGGGCACACAAAAAGGAAATTCATTTTGAAAATTAGAGTTGACACATACAAATTTACTTGGAACGGCATGGAAATACCGCATATAGGTAGGTATGGTGGACTCATTTGGCACAACTTTGGGTTTAAGGAGTTTGATGCAGAAGCAGTATTCCCGCTTTGTACAAGTGAAGGCTAGCAAATAGATTGAGAAGCGACCAACCAAGAAATGAAAACAATCATAAACGAGCATTAAACATAACTAACACCGAATAACGCACCATAAGTAGGATATAACTTCATTGCATAACTATTGACTTTCGTGCTTGCATAGCGAATCACAAACCTTAACACCAATATTCTTACTAAAGCATAATTACTCACCAACATGACTCACGTATTACTATCTCCATATCTCAAAACTATTACAAGGAATCAAGTTTTAATATCCAATGATCTTCATGACAGTTTTATTATCCCTCTTGAATATCTATCACTTTGGGACCAATTTCGTATATTACCATTGCTACTTTTCAAGCTCTCAAATAAATTTAAGTGAAGCATGAGATCATAAATATTTCTTCAAAAACTTTATCTCCCAAAATAATCTAAGTGAAACATGAGATGATATTTCTTCAAAATTTAAACTACCACCATGCTAAAAAAGATATAAGTGAAGCACTAGAGCAATTCCATAGCTCAATTTTTTAAATATAAGCACATAGATCAATTTTAAAAAATCAAAGCATAATTATGGCTCTCTCAAATAGGTGTGTCCAGCAAGGATGATTGTGAAAAACTAAAAAGCAAAACAAGCAAAGACTCATATAATACAAGATGCTCCAAGCAAAACTCATGATATGTGACGAATAAAAATATAGCTCGAAGTAAAATTACCGATGGTCGTTAGAAGAAAGAGGGGATGCCTTCCGGGGCATCCCCAAGCTCAGTTGCTTGGTACTGCTTGAATATTATCTTGGGGTGCCATGGGAATCCCCAAGCTTAGGCTCTTTTCACTCCCTATTCCTTCATCCATTGTGATCTCACCCAAAACATGAAAACTTCAATCACACAAAACTAATCTAAACCTTCGTGAGATCCGTTAGTATAATAAAGTAAATCACCACTTTAAGTACTGTTGCAAACCCATTCATATTTTATTATTTCTTTATAACTACTGTATTCTAACATTACCATGGCTTATACCCCCCCGATACAATCCATAGATTCATCAAAATAAGCACACAATGCAACAAAAATAGAATCTGTCAAAAACAGAACAATCTGTAGTAATCTGTACTTTAGCCATACTTCTTTAACTCCAAAACTTTTGAAAAATTAGGACGACATGGGCAATTTGTATATCAATCATGTGTAAGAAAACTCAAATATTTTTGTCGCCTCAGTGATTTTAAAATTTCTTCTACTAGACGTAAAAGTTTATGTTTTCCAACAGGATCAAATCAACTATCGCCCAAGCCATCCTAAAGGCATTACTTGGCACAAACACTAATTAAGACATACAAAGAACAGTCATAACAGAGGCATAATTATGTATTTATTGAAAAACAAAAAAGAAACAAAAATTTAAATGATAATTATTGGGTTGCCTCCCAGCAAGCTCTTTCTTTATAGCCATTAAGATAGACTTTGAGATTTCAATGATGCTCAAAGATAAGAATTGAAGCACAAAGAGAGCATGATAATACATGTGACAAACACATTTAAGTCTAACATACTTCCTATGCATAGGCATTTTATAGGAAAACAAATTGTCAATACAAGCAATATCTAGCATATGCAAGGAAGAAGAACAATAGCAATCTCAACATGAAGAGAGGTAATTTATTAACATGAAAAGTTCTACAACCATATTTTCCTCTCTGATAATAACTACATGTAGGATCATAATCAAATTCAATAATATAGACATCATATAAAATTTTCTCTTCATGATCCACATGCATAAAATTCTCATAGTCTTCCAAGATAGTGGGGTTAACATCAACTAAAGTCATGATCTCTCCAAACCCACTTTTATCAAAAATTTCATAAGATTGAACACTTTCCAAATATGTGGGCTTATTTTTACCTATAGTAGACACTCTTCCGGACCCACTTTCAATATTATTGCAAACATAATCATCATGAGGCTTAAATAAATTTTCAAGATCATAACAAGCATTATCACCCTAATCATTGTCACTGCAATAAGTAGCAGACATAACAAAATTATCATCCCCAAGATTAGGGTTTTGCATATTATTAGCACAATTAACATAAATAGAATTTTTCAAAACACCATTGCAATCATGCTTTTCATTCAAGGAGCTATCATGAATCACCTCATAAATTTCTTCTTTCAACACTCCAGCACAATTTCCAGATTCATGATTTTCAAGCAAAACTTCATAGAGATAATAAAGTGCACTCAACTCACTAGCAATTGGTTCATCATAATTTGGTATTTTGAAAAGATAAGCAAGTGGACTAGGCTCCATATCAAGATTTTTAGCAAGCGGAGATGCAAGAAAATAGAAGGTACATGGCAACACAAGCAAAGATAGCAAACAAGAAAAAAGGCGAACGGAAAATATTTTTGGATTTTTGAGAAAAAATGTTTTAGAAGTGGGGGAGATGAAAACAAGAGGCAAATGGCAAATAAAGTAATAGCAAGGAGATGAGAGTTCATGCGTAGGAACCTGATAGATGTTGATGATGTCTCCCCGGCAACGGCGCCAGAAATTCTTCTTGATTGCTTGTATTTGCGTAGGTAATTCCCCAAAGAGGAGAGGATGATGCAGCACAACAACTGTAAGTATTTCCCTCAGTTATGAAACCAAGGTTATCAATCCAGTAGGAGAACCAAGAAACACTATGTAAACAGCACCTGCGCACAAACAACAAATACTTGCAACCCAACGCGTAAGAGGGGTTGTCAATCCCTCCACGGTATTGAGGCAGATTAAATTGTATGAGATTAGATAAATAGATCTAATAAAAACACAAAATAAAAAAATAAGGAAAAATTGCAGCAAGGTATTTTTGGATTTAATCTGATAGTAAATAGACCCGGGTGATACGTCTCCGTCGTATCTGTAATTTTTGATTGTTCCATGCCAATATTATGCAACTTTCATATACTTTTTGGCAACTTTTTATAGTATTTTTGGGACTAACATATTGATCCAGTGCCCAGTGCCAGTTCCTGTTTGTTGCATGTTTTATGTTTCGCAGAAACACCATATCAAACGGAATCCAAACGGGATAAAAATGGACGGAGAATATTTTTGGAATATTTGGAAAATTCTGGAAGAAGAATCAACGTGAGACGGTGCCCGAGGTGGCCACGAGGCAGGGGGCGCCTGCCCCCACTGGGCGCGTCCCTAACCCTCGTGGGCCACCTGTAAGGCGGTTGATGCACTTCTTCGGCCGCAAGAAAGCTAATTTTTGGAGAAAAAAAATCACGGCGAAGATTTCAGTCCAATCGGAGTTACGGATCTCCATATATACACGAAACGGTGAAAGGGCACCAGACGAGAAGGCAGAAACAGAGAGAGACAGATCCAATCTCGGAGGGGCTCTCGCCCCTCCCACGCCGTGGAGGCCAAGGACCAGAGGGCAAACCCTTCTCCCATCTAGGTAGGAGGTCAAGGAAGAAGAAGAAGGAGGGGGGCTCTCTCTCCCTCGCTTCCGGTGGCGCCAGAGTGCCACCGGGGGCCATCATCATCACCGCAATCTTCACCAACAACTTCACCGCCATCATCACCAACTCTTCCCCCCTCTATGCAGCGGTGTAACCCCTTTTTTTACCCGCTGTACTCTCTACTTAAACATGGTGCTCAACGCTATATATTATTTCCCAATTATGTATGGCTATCCTATGATGTTTGAGTAGATCTGTTTTGTCGTATGGGTTAATTGATGATCGTGATTGGTTTTGAGTTGCATGTTTTATTATTGGTGCTGTCCTATGGTGCTCTCCGTTTCGCGCAAGCGTGAGGGATCCCCGCTGTAGGGTTTGCAATATGTTCATGATTTGCTTATGGTGGGTGGCGTGAGTGATAGAAGCACAGACCCGAGTAAGTAGGTTGTTTGCGTATGGGATAAAGGGGACTTGATACTTTAGTGCTATGGTTGGGTTTTACCTTAATGATCTTTAATAGTTGCGGATGCTTGCTAGAGTTCCAATCATAAGTGCATATGATCCAAGTAGAGAAAGTATGTTAGCTTATGACTCTCCCTCAAATAAAATTGCAATAATGATTACCGGTCTAGTTATCGATTGCCTAGGAACAAATAACTTTCTCGTGACAACAAGCTCTCTACTAAAACTAACTTAGTTGTGTCTTCATCTAAACAGCCCCTAGTCTTTTTTTACGTGCTCTTTATATTCTTGCAAACCTATCCAAAAACACCTACAAAGTACTTCTAGTTTCATACTTGTTTCCGGTAAAGCGAACGTCAAGTGTGCGTAGAGTCGGTGGTCGATAGAACTTGAGGGAATATTTGTTCTACCTTTAGCTCCTCGTTGGGTTCGACACTCTTACTTATCGAAAGAGGCTACAATTGATCCCCTATACTTGTCGGTTATCACCAGGGGCCATAGATTTCACTAGAGGCTTCTCTCAAGAAAATAGCATACGGTGGGTAAACAAATTACTATTGGGCACTTGATAGAAAAGTGAATAATCATGACCATATCCAAGGAAATGGTCATGTATATAGGCATCAGGTCCAAGATTAGTAGATCGAAACAATTCTGCATCTACTACTATTACTCAAGACATCGACCGCTATCCATCATGCATCTAGTGTATTAAGTTCATGGAAAAACAGAGTAATGCAATAAGAACGATGCCATGATGTAGACAAGATATATTCATGTAGGAATAGACCCCATCTTCTTATCCTTAATAACAACGCTACATGTGTGTCATGTCTCTTTTCGTCACTGAGATTGAGCACCGCAAGATCGAACCCATCACAAAGCACCTCTTCCCATGGCAAGAAAAATCAATCTAGTTGGCCAAACCAAACAAAATTTCGGAGAAGAAATACGAGGCTATAACAATCATGCATAAAAGAGTTCAGCAAAGACTCAAATAATATTCCTGGATAGAACTTTCATAAACTCATGATTCATCTGATCCCAACAAACTCACTGCAAAAAGTCATTACATCAAATAGATCTCCAAGAAGCGGGGAGAACATTGTATTGAAGATCAAAAAGAGAGAAGAAGCCATCTAGCTACTATCTACGGACCCGTAGGTCTGTGGTAAACTACTCACGCATCATCGGAGGGGCAAAGGATGATGATGAACCCCTCCGTGATCGTTGCCCTCTCCGGAAGAGTGCCCGAAAAGGCCTCTAGATTGGACGTGGTTCTGGAACTTGCGGCGGCGGAAATGATATTTCCTTGACTCCCCTAGGGTTTTTGGGATTTTCGAATATTTATAGATGTGGATGTTGGTGGAGAAGCTTCCCTTGGGCTCCACTACCCACCAGGGCGTGCCTGGGCCTCCGGCTCGCCATGGTGCCTAGTGGGCCCCACGGGCCTCCTCCCGTGTGCTTCTTTGGCTCCCTGGGTATTTTCTAAGAAGAAATAATTCTCTAGAAAGTTTCATGGCATTTGGACTCCATTTGGTATTGATATTCTGCAAAGTAAAAAACAAGCAAAAAACTGCAGTTGGCACGGGGCACTATGTCAATAGGTTAGTCCCAAAGAATTGTATAAAGTTGCTAGTAAATGAATATAAAACATCCAAGATTGATACTATAACAACATGAAACAATAAAAATTATAGATACGTTGGAGACGTATTAATGCACTAAAGGCTGTTGAAGCAATTTGCGCTTAGAACACAACACCTACTCAAGAAGTGATTGCCCTAGAAGAACATAATCGTGTGCTTTTTGAGATTATCAAGAAGAGGCATGAGCTATATGCTTGGAAGGTGGAGAACAAGCGCACCACTTCTTCACCACCATCACTGTCAGTGTCAAAATCTGCGAATCTCGGGTAGGGGGTCCCGAGCTGTGGATCTTGGATCGATGGGGAACAGTAAACGCAGGGATAGTATTTACCGAGGTTCGGGCCCTCTCGAAGAGGTAAAACCCTACATCCTGCCTGATTATATTGATGTGTGTATATGATGGTTACAGAGTTGATCTACCTCGATATCGGATGAACTAAACCCTAGATGAGTAGGATGATGGTTCTAGCCTCTACGGACTAGACCCTCTGGTTTATATAGACACCAGGGGTACCTAGGGTTACACATGGTCGGTTGCCATCAGGGAATAAACATGCTGATTTTTCCATCTTGACTTGGAGGACACACCAAGTCTTCGGAGGTTTCCTTCCTGAACACGGAGTTGCCTTATAGCTCGGCCTTTCCACTAATAGTTACAGAGTGGCCCACCTATCTATCCCATGAGAGTTAGATCGGCAGTTCGAGGACCCCTTAGTCCAAGACTCCCTCAGTAGCCCCTGAACTAGTCTTCAAAGCCGAGGTATCTGCGGGAATCATCGACTTTGTGGACCACTTCCCTTCTTCCACAATGCTTACATGTAACATCCCAAATTTTTCCAAATTTTGGAATATTATAATAAGATAATATTGATTGAATTGCTTTGATTTTCATGAGAATTTCAAAACTTTTGAGTCCTTGTTTAAACTTTTTCAAACCATGCTAAAAACATTTGGATAACATTTTTGTCCAAAAAAAATATGGTTGGGGAAGTTTTTTTTTCAAAATTGAAAGGGCATTCAGTTATTTTGGAATATTTTGAAACCACGTTCAAATATATGAGTGAGAATAAAATGACTTTCTCAAATGTGGTGGAAGAATATTTCATTTGGAGTTCTTTGAATTTATGAGTTTCACTGAAATTGGATCTTATATGGAATTTTAATGACATTTAAATATTTCCAAAATATTCAATAAATTTAATGAGAGGATATGATGTGACTTCTCCAAAATATATTTGGAAATACTTAATATGGCACAACTATCATTTTAGAAATTTTCAAAACTCTCAATTGGCTTTTCGAGTAATATAAATATGTCCATAGATTTTATAATACAAATGCATGCACAATAAAAATATATTTTGTGATAAAACTATTTCTACCAGAGTACAAATATTCTTATGGTATTTATCAACATTTTTAATATTGGTTTTTTCTCAAAAAAGAAAGAAAAACATGGGCAGCCAAGGCCCAAGGAAGGCCCAGCCTTCTTCACGACAGCAGGTCGTCTTCAACCTCTAGTAGGTATGCACGTACGCAGGCAGCGTCCCCACCCCTCCCCTTCCTCTCCATCGCCACAAAACTCATCTGAATGGATTCCCCACTCCGCCCTAACTCCTTCTCTTCTGTTACCCGCACTAAACCGCGCCCTAATGGCCACCTGGAGCAGCTGTAACGTTCGCCATTAACACCATAATGTCGACGAACGCCCCGCTCATCTCTGACCTCCCCCGCATCCTATAAAAGGCCACATCCCCTCACAACTCTCTTCTTATCCAAAGCCCTCTCTTGCCTTAGCTCTATCCCCACCTCATCAGTCACAATTGCTCGCCGAAGTTCGGCAATAACATCAAAGTCCGACGAGGATTCCATCGCGACCGAGGTACCCCAAACCCCAAATCCTCCGCCTCTCTCTCTTCTACTTGTTGATGCGCATCTCCATGACCCCTTTCCCTCTCGATTTAGCAGCAGGAGCACAAGAACTGAGGCTCACCGCCGCCATGTAAAACTTTGGCCACTTCTCTCCAGTGAAGCAGAAAGCTCCCGAGATCCTTACGGAATCCATTGAATTCTCCGTCACCATCTCCCCATCGTTCGCCACTCCATCGACTCCGATTAATCAAATACGTGCCGCACCGTCTAACTACTGTGAACCCTCATGGTGAGCACCCAGCCATTCCTTCAAAACATGTTCTTAGTTGAAGTGGTACCCACCAATCACAGCATGACATGTGGCAGAACAGTTTGATCCCCTCATACATTTTCAATAAAATATCCAAACTTAGAAAAATCATATCTCTTCAACCGCTTATCCAAATTTGATAAATAATATATCCCAGATTGCCGAGAACTATTTTATTATAAAAAAATTTAAATCTCACTTTTGGGAAATTTAAACATTAGTTTTGATTTAAATGGTAAAATGAGTATTTTTACTATATCTTTTATTCTGTAAATCATAAAAAAATGTTTTATATATGAAAGTTGGGCCTTAGGACCTCACCTTTCTGTTAGAACTCATTGCATAATTTTTTAGCAATGTTTAGTTGATGTTTTAACATCAACTCCTTAGTTTGACCTTCTTTGATCATCGTTTAATAACTTCGTTAAAATAAAATTTGACTATAGGTTAAATCTCTTACATTGATCCCTAGGGAATCTCTCTGGTCAATTGATATCACCACAGAAACTTGGAGTTACAATATTAAGAATTTAATTCTTTATCTTGAAACGTATGCCATATCCACTTCTGTTTAACCAAGTCAAATATTCCGAATAATCTCGTGATAAAATTTGTTGTAGGAATTGTCTCACAACCCATCTTCTATATATATCGAACCATGATCTTCACTTAGTATCACTTGAATCCAACCATACAATATGACTATGTCATGCCTCGTTTAAGACCAAACTTGATTCCATCTCAAACCATAGCCACGTCATGATAATTATCCTAAGAATATATTTGTACTGTTAATTTGAATCTTCTATTTGGATCTTCATTTGGATGTTGTTGTGTGTTAAATTACTTTCTTATATCGTCAGATATATCGCAACGAGAAGGAGATACGACCAAGAGTAGAATATTTCATCTTCCGGAATTCAAGCAAGTTGCAGTTGATCATACCTTTTCCTATATTTTATATGTATGAACTCTTTTATTATTATGCATGTTTTACGAAAATGTTTTACAAGAAACTATTGCTAGCTAAAGCCCTAGGAACTGGTAGCTATGCTTGGCCATGCTTCCAAAGAAAGGGATTGGGAATCAAACAAGTTTTAAACGAATAAACTTGTCTTCATTTGGGGCAATGTTTTGTGAAAACTTTTGAAAAACAAAACTATATACTATTTTACTTCTACGCCCACTACAAAAAAAGACACATCCGTGACATTTTGGGTCGAACGATTTTTTTCCTGTCATGCTTATGACACTTCTATGACGATAATCGTGACAAAACCCGGTATCATCATAGATGTGGTGGGATCCTATTCCTATGACAAAAAATCATGACAGAAAATGGGCTTTTCGTCCTGGGCAGGTCGGGGACGCACCTGCATGAAATTCTTTGGGCCGTCCATGATGGAAATAATTGTGGTAGAAGCGAGGGCGAGGAAAATTTCGGGGAGTTTCCGGTTACGGTGGGTGGTCGGGGCCGAGCGATGCACGGAGGGATTGCGCGTTTCTCTCATACACGTACGCCCGTGTGTGCGAGAGGCGTTGGGCTCTAACTAAACCCAAGCGAGGCGTTCGATTACTGAACTTGAGCGATTGCACTAGCTATGTTACTGAACCCGAGCGATTGGTCGATCCCTGGCTGTTAACTGAACCCGATCGAGGGATTCCTTCGCCACTACTGCTAACTTAAGTCGATCGAACCTGCTGCCTCTTGATGAACAATGAACGTGGGGGTTGGTTGAACAAGTCAAGACGTACGTGGTTGGGGTTGGATGAACAGTTCCTAGTGGGGGTTGGATGAACGGGACCCCATGGTAGTAGTAGTAGTAGTAGGCCATTGCCGCTAGATGAACATGACCCCGAGAGGAGGGCCGCCACAGCCGAGCTGGTTGGGGTGGTTGAACAGGACCCCGTGGAGGGCTGGTTGAACAGTAGCAGGTGGAGGGCTAGATGAACAGTAGCCTGTGGATGAACAGTTGCTGGTGGATGCAGGAGGAAGGCGCGGTGGATGAACAGTGCAGGTGGAGGCTGAAGCAAGTCGACGGTGGGTGAACAGTAGCCCGTGGAGTCCCGTTTTGAGGTATGCCACACCCCTCCAATGAACAGGACCCCCGTTTCGACCGTAGTGCTCCAACACAAGTCTGTTTCCTCCGTTTTGCGGTACGCCACACCCCTCCGATGAACAGGACCCCCGTTTTGACCGTAGTGCTCCAACACAAGTCTGTTTCCTCCGTTTTGCGGTACGCCACACCCCTCCGATGAACAGGACCCCCCGTTTCGACCGTAGCACTCCAACACAAGTACATTTCCTCCGTTTTGCGGTAGGCCACACCCCTCCGGATGAATAGGGCCCCCGTTTCGACTGTAGCCTGTCGAACAGAAGGCCGTTTCCTCCATACTGCAGTATGTTAGACCCTGTTTTGGTTGTTCCGTCCAAGCCGGTTGGCTCCCGTTGAGCAGGACGCATTCTGACCCAATCTGTTGCCTCCCGATGAACATGACGCTGTTTCTCCGTTCCGACCCAGCCGGTTGGCTGCCCGATGAATAGATGCCATTGCTGCCATCCATTGCCTCTCCATGTACACGAGCCTTGGCCGTACATATGCGCGAGTAGTCATTCGAGACCCCGCCCATATGTACGTACGTGGCCGTATTTTTTGGCATGTGGATGTACGTAGACATCTTCCAGCATTCACCTTTGGGTGACATACTAAAATCTTTTAAGAACTTGTCCTTGGAGGAAGACTCACAGCCGAACTATGTTCGGTTCAAGCTAGAGGCGGACGACGAGGAATTTTGCTACCCACCCGCCACCCACTTCATAGCCACCGTCGATGACTTAACCGACGTGCTCGACTATGGCTTGGAAGACATCGACGATATGGACGACGATGCCAACAAGGAGCAAGGCCAAGACCCGCCATTTACTGGACGCTGGAAGACCACCTCTTCGTACAACATGTTCATGGTTGATACACTGCTACCTCTTGAGCACTTCGTTGGTTTTCCCTTGAAGAGGAAAGGGTGATGCAGTAAAGTAGCGTAAGTATTTCCCTCAGTTTTTGAGAACCAAGGTATCAATCCAGTAGGAGGCCACGCACGAGTCCCTCGCACCTACACAAACAAATAAATCCTCACAACCAACGCGATAAGGGGTTGTCAATCCCTACACGGTCACTTACGAGAGTGAGAGCTGATAGATATGATAAGATAATATTTTTGGTATTTTTATGATAAAGATGCAAAGTAAAGAAAGTAAAATAAAAATGGCAAAAGAAATAGCTAAGTGTTGGAAGATTAATATGATGGAAAATAGACCCGGGGGCCATAGGTTTCACTAGTGGCTTCTGTCAAGAGCATAAGTATTTACGGTGGGTGCACAAATTACTGTTGAGCAATTGACAGAATTGAGCATAGTTATGAGAATATCTAGGTATAATCATGTATATAGGCATCACATCCGACACAAGTAGGCCGACTCCTGCCTGCATCTACTACTATTACTCCACACATCGACCGCTATCCAGCATGCATCTAGAGTATTAAGTTCATAAGAACAGAGTAACGCCTTAAGCAAGATGACATGATGTAGAGGGATAAACTCATGCAATATGATAAAAACCCCATCTTTGTATCCTCGATGGCAACAGTACTATACGTGCCTTGCTGCCCCTACTGTCACTGGGAAAGGACACCGCAAAATTGAACCCAAAGCTAAGCACTTCTCCCATTGCAAGAAAGATCAATCTAGTAGGCCAAACCAAACTGATAATTCAAAGAGACTTGCAAAGATAACCAATCATACATAAAAGAATTCAGAAGATTCAAATATTGTTCATAGATAAACTTGATCATAAACCCACAATTCATCGGTCTCAACAAACACACCGCAAAAGAAGATTACATTGAATAGATCTCCACAAGAGAGGCGGAGAACATTGTATTGAGATCCAAAAAGAGAGAGGAAGCCATCTAGCTAATAACTATGGACCCGAAGGTCTGAGGTAAACTACTCACACATCATCGGAGAGGCCATGGTGTTGATGTAGAAGCCCTCCATGATCGATGCCCCCTCCGGCGGAGTTCCAGAAAAGGCCCCAAGATGGGATCTCACGGGTACAGAAGGTTGCGGCGGTGGAATTAGGTTTTTGGCTCCGTATCTGGTAGTTTGGCGGTACGTAGGTATATATAGGAGGAAGGAGTACGTCGGTGGAGCAACGTGGGGCCCACGAGGGTGGAGGGCGCGCCTGGGGGGGGGGGGGTAGGCGCGCCCCCTACCTCGTGCCTTCCTAGTAGCTTTCTTGACGTAGGGTCCATGTCCTCTGGATCACGTTCGTTCCAAAAATTATGTTCCGAAGGTTTCATTCCGTTTGGACTCTGTTTGATATTCTTTTTCTGCGAAACTCTGAAATAGGCAAAAAACAACAATTCTGGGTTGGGCCTCCGGTTAATAGGTTAGTCCCAAAAATAATTTAGAAGTGTATAATAAAGCCAATAATGTCGAAAACAGAATATAATATAGCATGGAACAATAAAAAATTATAGATACGTTGGAGACGTATCAAGCATCCCCAAGCTTAATTCCTGCTCGTCCTCGAGTAGGTAAATGATAAAAACAGAATTTTTGATGTGGAATGCTACTTGGCATAATTCCAATGTAATTCTCTTAATTGTGGTATGAATATTCAGATCCGAAAGATTCAAGACAAAAGTTTAATATTGACATAAAAAATAATACTTCAAGCATACTAACTGAGCAATTATGTCTTCTCAAAATAACATGGCCAAAGAAAGTTATCCCTACAAAATCATATAGTCTGGCTATGCTCTATCTTCACCACACAAAGTATTTAAATCATGCACAACCCGGATGACAAGCCAAGCAATTGTTTCATACTTTTGGTGTTCTCAAACTTTTTCAATCTTCACGCAATACATGAGCGTGAGCCATGGACATAGCACTATATGTGGAATAGAATGGTGGTTGTGGAGAAGCCAAAAAGGAGAAGATAGTCTCACATCAACTAGCCGTATCAACGGGCTATGGAGGTGCCCATTAATAGATATCAATGTGAGTGAGTAGGGATTGCCATGCAACGGATGCACTAGAGCTATAAGTATATGAAAGCTTAACAAAAGAAACTAAGTGGGTGTGCATCCAACTCGCTTGCTCACGAAGACCTAGGGCATTTTGAGGAAGCCCATCATTGGAACGTACAAGCCAAGTTCTATAATGAAAATTTCCCACTAGTATATGAAAGTGATATCATAGGAGACTCTCTATCATGAAGATCATGGTGCTACTTTGAAGCACAAGTGTGGTAAAAGGATAGTAACATTGTCCCTTCTCTCTTTTTCTCTCATTTTTTATTTGGGCCTTTTTTATGGCCTCTTTTTTAGTCTGGAGTCTCATCCCGACTTGTGGGGGAATCATAGTCTCCATCATCCTTTCCTCACTTGGGACAATGCTCTAAAAATGATGATCATCACACTTTTATTTACTTACAACTCAACAATTACAACTCAATACTTAGAACAAAATATGACTATGTGAATGCCTCCGGCGGTGTACCGGGATATAGATACATTGGAGACGTATCAGCATCCCCAAGCTTAATTCCTGGTCGTCCTCGAGTAGGTAAATGATAAAAGAAATAATTTATGAAGTGTGAATGCTAGCAGGTGCATAAGTTTGATCAATGATAATTTCAATCACCTTTTCTAGCATCATTATATGTCATAACGGTAGCTCATATCATAAAACTTTGCATGATCAAGTAACAAACTATTCACATGTTAAAGCATAGGTCATAAACTTTCTTGAAAACTAACAAACCGTGTTATTAGTCATCAAACCATTACAATTCATCTTATTTTCAGGAAGAGTCTATGTCAGAGCTTTGATTTAGCAAACTTCACATACTCAACTATCATTTAGTCTTCCATGATTGCTACCACTCAAAGCATATTTTTAGAACAAACAGTATTCATCGAACACAGAGAAAGATAGGGGCTTAATGTTTCGCCTCCCAACCTTTTACCTCAGGGGTAATGTCAACAGTAATAATTCATGCTCAAATATATTTGAATGGCCATATATGCCTAGATCTTTCCATCACATGATGCTTGCCAACTAAAGAGTAGGTTGGAATGAGAAGGAATACTACTGACTCTTTCATAAATGTAAAAGATAGGCCCTTCGCAGAGGGAAGCAGGGATTTGCAGAGGTGCCAGAGCTCGAAGCAAAAGGCGATGAAAATAATTTTGAGAGGTATGCTTTCATTGTCAACATAACGACCAAGAGTTCCCAATATCTTCCATACTACATACATTATAGGCGGTTCCCAAACAGAAAGGTAAAGATTTTTACTCCCCCTCCACCAACAATCATCAATCCATGGCTTGCCCGAAACAACGGGTGCCTCCAACTAACATCAATCCTGGGGAGTTTTGTTTGCAATTATTTCTGATTTGATTTCGATCTTTTGACCATGGGACTGGGCATCCCAGTTACCAGCCATTTTCTCGTGAATGATGAGCAGAGTCCCCTCATCGTGAGAATAACCCACCTAGCATGGCAGATACTGCTAGCCCCTAGCCGCTACATGAGCGATTCGGGCATACAAAACAGATTATTATTTGAAGGTTTAGAGTTTGGCACATGCAAATTTACTTGGAACGGCAGGTAAATAGCGCATATAGGTAGATATGGTGGACACTCATGGAAGAAACTTGGTTCAAGGAATTTTGATGCACAAGCAGTATTCCCGCTTAGTTCAGATATTTTGGCTAGCAAAGGATTCTAAAAAGCAAGCACCACATGTTGGAGGATCCATAACAATATAACTTCTATACAAATATACACAAGCATAACTCATTATGTTGTCTTCCTTGTCCAACTTCAACTAATTTTATCAGGTTTGAAAATAATTAATGGGGCTCGCAATCATAGAAGATGTCCAAGATATTATATTTATATGTGAAATCTCTCTTCCTTCAATATTCTTTCATGAATTGTTCAAGTGACCAATACAACGTTTGCTAACCTTCAATAAATTTACCACCTCTACTTATTATATGTGAAGTCATTACTCCCCATGGGATAAGCATATGAAACAAATATAATTTCAGATTTATGAGATCCAAATCATTCAACCATTTACTCATAAGATATAAGTGAAGCACACGAGTAAATGACAAACTACTCCAAAAAGATATAACTGAAGATCAATGAGTAGTTAAATAATTATGTAGCTATGTGAAGACTCTCTCTCATTTAAGAATTTCAGATCTTGGTATTTTATTCAAACATCAAGCAAAGCTAAAGAAAATAAAATGACGCTCCAAGCAAAACACATATCATGTGGTGAATAAAAATATAGCTCCAAGTAAAGTTACCGATGAACAAAGACGAAAGAGGGGATGCCATCCGGGGCATCCCCAAGCTTAGGCTCTTGGTTGTCCTTGAATATTACCTTGGGGTTCCTTGGGCATCCCCAAGCTTAGGCTCTTGCCACTCCTTATTCCGTAGTCCATCGAATCTTTACCCAAAACTTGAAAACTTCACAACACAAAACTTAACAGAAAATCTCGTGATCTCCGTTAGCGAAACAAAACAAAACACCACTTCAAGGTACTGTAATGAACTCATTCTTTATTTATATTGGTGTTAAACCTACTGTATTCCAACTTCTCTATGGTTTATAAACTATTTTACTAGCCATAGATTCATCAAAATAAGCAAGCAACACAATGAAAACAGAATCTGTCAAAAACAGAACAGTCTGTAGTAATCTGTATCAAACGTATACTTATGAACTCCAAAAATTCTAAAAGAAACTGCTGGACCTGAGGAATTTGTCTAGTAATCATCTGCAAAAATAATCAACTAAATAGCACTCTCTAGTAAAAAGTTGAAGCAAATCTCGTGAGCGCTAAAGTTTCTGTTTTTTTACAGCAAGATCATAAAGACTTCACCCAAGTCTTCTCAAAGGTTCTACTTGGCACAAACACTAATTAAAACATAAAACCACATCTAAACACAACCTAGAAGGATTATTTATTACTAAATAGAACCAAAAAGCAAGAAACTAAAATAAAATTGGGTTGCCTCCCAACAAGCGCTAATGTTTAACGCCCCTAGCTAGGCATGATGATTTCAATGATGCTCACATAAAAGATAAGAATTGAAACATAAATAGAGCATCATGAACAATATTACTAGCACATTTAAGTCTAACCCACTTCCTATGCATAGGGATTTCGTGAGCAAACAACTTATGGGAACAATAATCAACTAGCATAGGAAGGCAAAACGAGCATAACTTCAAAACCTTAAGCACATAGAGAGGAAAATTGATATTATTGCAATTCCTACAAGCATATATTCCTCCCTCATAATAATTTTCAGTAGAATCATGAATGAATTCAACAATATAACCAGCACCTAAAGCATTCTTTTCATGATCTACAAGTATAGAATTTTTACTACTCTCCACATAAGCAAAATTCTTCTCATTCGGAATAGTGGGAGTATCATAAGAGACTCGAATACTATAAATTGTTTCCACACTAAATGAGTAATGTTCAGAAAAAGGGTACTTATAATCATGACAAGTTTTATAAATATAATCATCACTACTTTTTATAGCATTAGTTTCATCACAATAATCATCATAAGTAGCAACTTTGTTCTCATCATAATCAATTGAAACCTCTTCCGAAATAGTGGATACATCACTAAATAAAGTCATGACCTCTCCAAATCCACTTTCATAAATATTATAAGATTCAACATCCTCCAAAATAGTGGGATCATTACTTCCTAAAGTTGACACTCTTCCAAACCCACTTTCATCAATATAATCATCATAAGTAGGAGGCATGCTATCATCATTATAAATTTGCATATCGAAACTTGAGAGGCTAAAAATATCATCTTCATTAGACATAGCATCCCCAAGCTTGGGACAAACATTAATTGCAGCAAATATATTCTCAAAAACATCATCTTCTTCAAACATAGCATCCCCAAGCTTGGGCCTTTTCATATCATAAGCATAATCACTCTCATCAGTAATAGTATGGATAGCACAAATAGTATAGCAATTGTCATATTCCCAGCAAGTGCCAAAAATATTTTCAAGATCATAAGAAGTATCATTATCTTCCCAATCATAATCATCACAACAAGCAATAGGCATAACGAGATCATCATCAAGTGCATCATCTTCATTTTCATGAGGCACAACAATAATAGGAGCAACATTATTTGGGAGAGATATCTTTTTACCTCTCCTCCTTTTTCTTTTCTTCTTCTTCACCACATCATGTGTGGGTTCAATCCTCTTTTTGGAGCTCCTTATTAATGAAATTGGTTGAATAGAAGGTTCCTCCTCGTTACCTGATTCATCATAAGAAATAATAGGAGGATATTGGGAAGTCTCTTCCCTTTCATTAGTATTCTCTTCATATTCTATTTGTTTTCTTTTCTTTATGTGGTTGGCAATATAAGGATTTTCAATGCAATTCACCGCGCAATACATATAAATTTCCTCTAGATCAAAATGAAGAACTCTATCAAGGGCAAATTCTGGAATAACCTTAGTTATACGTTTCATTTCTTCATAACCCAAGAGCAAACTAAGTTCATTATGATGTGCAAGGGAAATCAAGTCATCACAATTTTTGGACACGATATGATCATGAAACAATTTGCATTGGGTACTGAAATGATCATGTTCATTGCAAAGTTCACAAGTACGGCTAAGAAAATTTAAATTTTCAGCACAAAGATCTAGCCTTTCTTGCAACCATTTAGTTTCTAAATGCTTATGCCTCTTGCAATATCTATCTTCCCTATTTGGTGTGTACTTGCAAACCCAATGCACTCCACAAAAATTGACATGTTTATAGGAGACATTTTCATCATAACTAGTGCAATCATCATTAGTACTATGGATATTCAAGGAGTTCATACTAACAACATTGCAATCATGCTCATCGTTCAAAGATTTAGTGCCAAACATTTTAATGCATTCTTCTTCTAACACTTTGGCACAATTTTCTTTTCCATCATGTTACCGAAAGATATTAAAAAGATGAAGCGTGTGAGGCAAAGTCAATTCCATTTTTTTTGTAATTTTATTTTATAGACTAAACTAGTGATAAAACAAGAAATTAAAAGATTCGATTGCAAGATCTAAAGATATACCTTCAAGCACTCACCTCCCCGGCAATGGCGCAGAAACTGCTGGATGTCTACTACACAACCTTCGTCTTGTAGACGTTGTTGGGCCTCCAAGTGCAGAGGTTTGTAGGACAGTAGCAATTTTCCCTCAAGTGGATGACCTAAGGTTTATCAATCCATGGGAGGCATAGGATGAAGATGGTCTCTCTCAAGCAACCCTGCAACCAAATAACAAAGAGTCTCTTGTGTCCCCAACACACCCAATACAATGGTAAATTGTATAGGCGCACTAGTTCGGCGAAGAGATGGTGATACAAGTGCAATATGGATGGTAGATATAGGATTTTGTAATCTGAAAATATAAAAATAGCAAGGTAACTAATGATAAAAGTGAGCACAAACGGTATTGCAATGCTAGGAAACAAGACCTAGGGTTCATACTTTCACTAGTGCAAGTTCTCTCAACAATAATGACATAATTGGATCATATAACTATCCCTCAACATGCAACAAAGAGTCACTCCAAAGTCACTAATAGCGGAGAACAAACGAAGAGATTATGGTAGGGTACGAAACCACCTCAAAGTTATTCTTTCCGATCAATCCATTGGGCTATTCCTATAAGTGTCACAAACAGCCCTAGAGTTCGTAGTAAAATAACACCTTAAGACACACATCAACCAAAACCCTAATGTCACCTAGATACTCCAATGTCACCTCAAGTATCCGTGGGTATGATTATATGATATGCATCACACAATCTCAGATTCATCTATTCAACCAACACATAGAACCTCAAAGAGTGCCCCAAAGTTTCTACCGGAGAATCAAGACGAAAACGTGTGCCAACCCCTATGCATGGGTTCATGGGCGGAACCAGCAAGTTGATCACCAAAACATACATCAAGTGGATCAATAGAATACCCCATTGTCACTACGGGTATCCCACGCAAGACATACATCAAGTGTTCTCAAATCATTAAAAGACTCAATCCGATAAGATAACTTCAAAGGGGAAACTCAATCCATTACAAGAGAGTAGAGGGGGAGAAACATCATAAGATCCAACTATAATAACAAAGCTCGCGATACATCAAGATCATATCACCTCAAGAACACGAGAGAGAGAGAGATCAAACACATAGCTACTGGTACATACCCTCAGCCCCGAGGGTGAAGTACTACCTCCTCGTCATGGAGAGCGCCGGGATGATGAAGATGGCCACCGGTGAAGGAATCCCCCCTCCGGCAGGGTGCCGGAACAGGGTCCCGATTGGGTTTTGGTGGCTACAGAGGCTTGCGGCGGCGGAACTCCCGATCTATTCTGTTCTCCGAAGGTTTTAGGTTATATGGGAATATATAGGCGAAAGAAGTCGATAAGGGGAGCCATGAGGGGCCCACGAGGGTGGAGGGCGCGCCCAGGGGGGTGGGCGTGCCCCCTGCCTCTGTAGCGACCAGACCTCAAATGGCCTGTGCTGCTGTGCACCAGTGTCATCCCTGGATCAGTAATGCTGACACGCACAGTACAAATGGAGGATTTATAACAGAGTAGCAATCACACACTTATTACATCGAATATCTCCGAAGAGATTAAGTATAATAAACATGGCTTAAGGCCATCTAAAAACGATAACAGCGGAAGACTTGGAAGATAAGTGAGTCCATCAACTCCAGCGGCATCACTGAGTATAAGACCACGACCTAAGGCACCTTACTCGTCATCTGAAAAGTCTGCAACATGAAACGTTGCAGCCCGAAGACGGGTCAGCACATAGAATATGCTGGCAATGCAACACATAGAGAGCAATGAACAATGATAAGGCTATACTATATGCATATATGGCTGGTGGAAAGGCTCTATGGTTACAGTTTTGCGAAAAGCCAATTTTATCCTACTACAAAGGAATAAATTTTATTTAACTATCATGGTGGTTGAAACATTGAGAAGGTACCTCCAACTCAATCCTAATTAAGTAACATCATTAACCCAACAAAATTAATTATAAGTATCACGGTGATGAGATTCAAATGATAATCCAGGTACTAGATACTCAAGTTGTCCATAACCGGGGACACGGCTAATCATGATCCGTTTCTACACTCTGCAGAGGTTTGTGCACTTTTCCCACAAGACTCGATCGCCTCCGCTTGATTCTCGCACTGCATGATGTTTGAGAAACGGATGACCGAGACACAGTCTTTCAGAAACAGTCACTCTCTACTCTGGATGGACCGATACACCTACTTTCCCCTACATCTGCTAGTCCACCTCTTCAAGAGATCCTGTAACCTACTCAGCTATGCTAGAGCCCATAATAGCTTGCGGCTGCACATGGAAGTTTCTAGCATGAATAATCTTATGATCCCTTTGAGCCTGGGTGGCGGACCTTATACAAACAGACAACACTGGGTTCTCCAGGTGCCTCAATCCACCCAGATGTGAGTTTTAGTTGCCACCTTAAGTTGAACCATTATTAAACACTCACATCTGTCATGAATATCTCTCAAACCCAAACCACGTCTACGCATAGCATGGCAATAATAAAACCAACGTAGAAGTAACTCCCAAGGGTTTGATAGTAAACAGTAATAGGTACTACCTCAACTACATCCCAATACCCACAGTTTAATTAGATCCTAATCATGCAATGTGTTTGGGAAAATAGATCTAATGCAATAAAACTGGGTATGAACGGGGTATGATCAAAGTGTGACTTGCCTTGCTGATGATCCGTAAAACCTAGCGAGTCGAAGTAACAAGCGGCACACTTCGGGTATTCTGTCGCAAACAAACAAGCATACAATAAGTACTCAGCTAATGCACAGGTAAAACTCGAATAAAAGATCCAACCAGAAAGTTCAACTTAAGAACTCCGGTTTGCAAAAAGAATCAACTCGAAAGAAGCAACGAAAGTCAAACGGCGGAAAAAAGAAACTTCGTTTGCTAATCCGGATCTAGGTCAAATTTTACTGTAGCAAAAACTTGTTTGAGTAGGTTAATGGAAAGAGAATTTCGAGACGAAACTCTAGGCGCTTGAATCACCTGATTCCGATAAACGAGCGAAAAGTTAAACAGATTCGAAGTTTCGATCAGAAATCGAATCTGAGAAAATAACGAGAAAATTCGTCGAAAAAGAAAAACGGACGAACGGTTTAAATAACGGACGTTCGTTAACAGAGAAAAACCGACGAACGCGTTCTTAAAACGAACGGTTCGGTGAACGCTCGTAAAATAAGAAAACCGAAAAAGAACCGATCTAGGGTTTTTTTTAACAAAAGGTTTTTTTTTCAGAAAAACCGGTCAACACGAACGGCAGTACCTCGACGGGGCTCGCTCCGGCGAGGGGCTCCGGTGGGCGGGGTCGGCGGCGGGGCAGCGGGGCTAGGGGGCGGCGGCTCCGGCGGGTGACGGGCGGGGCTCGGGCGCGGCTCCCGGCGACGGGTGGTGCAGCAAACAGCGGCCGGCGGCGGTGGCTAAGATGCGGCGGCGGCGGGCTCCTCCGGCGGGCGGTGGTGGCGAAAAACGGAGGGGGGGCTATATATAGGTAGGAGAAGGGGCTAGAGGGCTTGGGGAAGGGGCAAAGCCCGAGGCGGCGGCGGCTTCGTGCTCCCGGCGGACTCCGGCGGCGTGGGGAAGAAGGAGAGCACGGGCGGGCCGGCCTGGCTTCGGCTGGGCCTCGACCCAGTCGGGCAAGCGCGTATATATATATATTTTTAAATATGTTCCACTGAAAATATTGTGTAGAAAAATAAATAAAAATCAGAAAAATACGAAATAAATTTTCCCCGTCTAGTTAGAAAATCTAAAATAGGGTGAACATTTTTAAAATCAAAAATAAATATTTTGAAAACATGCATATTTTTAAATGCAATAAAAATTGCAAATAAAATCCAATAAATTCCAAATAATGTTTTTAACATTTTTCCTCCAGTATTTCAATGTTTTTGGAGAAGTCATATTTTCTCCTCTCGTTTATTTTAAAATGAAATATTCTTCCGGAGAGAAAAATAATCAAAAACCAAAATCCTCGTTGGAAAATCAAATAAGAAAATTCAAGAAAATCCCCAACTCTCTCCGAGGGTCCTTGAGTTGCTTAGGATTTATCGAGGATTTGTCAAAATGCACAAAACATGATATGCAAATGATGATCTATGTATAACATTCCAAATTGAAAATTTGGGATGTTACAAACCTACCCCCCTTAAGATGAATCTCGCCCTCGAGATTCGGGTTGGCTAGAAAACAGGTGGGAGTGGTTTTTCCGTAGATCTTCCTCTCGCTCCCAGGTGGCCTCATCTTCGGTGTGGTGACTCCACTGAACTTTGCAAAACTTGATAACCTTGCTGCGGGTAACTCGGCTGGCATACTCGAGAATCTTAACTGGCTTCTCCTCATAGGTCAAATCACTTTCCAACTGAATCGCTTCCAGTGGCACAGTATCTCTCAGTGGTATCTCAGCCATCTCTGCGTGGCACTTCTTCAACTGCGAAACGTGAAATACATCATGTACTTCAGACAATCCTTCGGGCAATTCCAGCTTGTAAGCAACTTCTCCCATACGTTCCAACACTCTGTATGGTCCAATAAAACGGGGTGCTAACTTTCCCTTAACTCCAAAGCGCTTCACTCCTCGAAGTGGTGATACTCGAAGATACACTATGTCTCCGATTTCGTGAACTGTCTCCTTGCGTTTAGAATCAGCATAACTCTTCTGCCTGGACTGGGCTACCTTGGGCCTATCGCGAATCAACTTCACTTTCTGTTCAGACTCCTTAATCAAATCTGGTCCAAACAACTGACGGTCTCCAACTTCGTCCCATAACAACGGCGTTCTACACCTCCTTCCGTACAACGCTTCGAAAGGGGCCATCTTCAAACTGGTTTGATAACTGTTGTTATACGAAAACTCCGCATATGGAAAATTGTCGTCCCAACTTGATCCATAATCTAGCGCACAAGCTCTCAACATGTCCTCCAAAATCTGGTTGACTCTCTCGGTCTGTCCATCTGTCCGCGGGTGAAATGCTGTACTAAATTCCAGCCTGGTTCCCAATGTTTCATGTAACTGCTTCCAAAACTTTGATGTAAATTGGGTTCCTCTGTCTGATACAATGGTCCTCAGTACTCCATGCAAACACACTATCCTGGTCATGTATATCTTCGCCAACTTAGCGCTGGTGTAAGTGGTCTTCACTGGAATGAAATGAGCCACTTTCGTCAAACGGTCGACTACAACCCATATCGAGTCATAGCCTGAACGAGTCCTGGGTAATCCGGTGATAAAATCCATGCCTATTTTATCCCACTTCCATTCGGGTATCGGCAATGGCTGTAGCAATCCTGCTGGCTTCTGATGCTCTGCCTTCACTCTCTGACATACATCACAAACTGCTACAAACTCCGCAATGTCCTTCTTCATTCCGGTCCACCAGAAAGTATTCTTCAAATCCAAATACATCTTGGTATTCCCTGGGTGAATCGAGTACGGTGAATCATGGGCTTCTTGCAAAATCAACTTCCTGATCTCCGGATCATTTGGCACATATACGCGGTCCTCGAACCATAAGGTATCGTGCTCATCCTCACGAAATCCCTTGGCTTTACCTTTGCTCATCTTCGCTTTTATCTCTTCAATCTCCTTGTCTGCCTTCTGAGCTTCTCAAGCACCAATCGTAAATGCTCCTCATGCTCTTCTTCGTCCTTGGAAAATATTAAAATATCATTAATGAACACCACGACGAACTTATCCAAAAACTCCATAAACACTTTGTTCATCAGGTTCATGAAATAGGCCGGTGCGTTAGTCAGTCCAAATGACATAACGGTATACTCATACAATCCATATCTGGTGGTAAATGCCGTCTTGGGTATATCCTGCTCTCGAATCTTTAACTGATGGTACCCTGATCGTAGATCGATCTTGGAAAATACTTTAGCTCCTTGCAAGCGGTCAAACAAATCATTTATCATCGGCAGTGGGTACTTGTTTTTGATGGTCACTTCATTCAATCCTCGGTAATCAACAACCATCCTGAGCAATCCATCTTTCTTCTCCACTAGAAGTACTGGTGATCCCCAAGGTGACGAACTTGGGCGTATATAGCCTTTATCCAGTAACTCCTTGATCTGCTTCTTAATTTCCTCCAAATCCTTTGCGGGCATCCTGTACGGTCTCCTAGATATTGGCCCTGTGCCTGGCAAAAGTTCAATCAAGAACTCAATGTCTCTATATGGTGGCATGCCTGGCAACTCTTCTGGAAATACATCCGGATAATCCTTCACCACTGGTACTTCCTCCTGTACAACTCCTGATAAGGAATTCACTTGAGTCCTCTTCGGCATGTGCCTGGATACATACTTGATCCTCTTTCCTTCAGGGGTGGTAAGCAAAATAGTCTTGCTGGCACAATCAATGTTTCCTCCATACAACGATAGCCAATCCATTCCCAAAATCACATCCAAACCTTGCGATTCCAAAACAATGAGGTCTGTGGGGAAAACATGCCTTCCAATGGCCAACAGTATCTTAAAACATCCTTGGGTGGCCATATACTCCGCTCCTGGCGAGGTTACTAACATGGGGCTTTTGAGAACTTGGGTGGACATCTTAAACTTGTTTACGAATCCCCTTGATATGTATGAATGCGATGCACCAGTATCGAAAAGAACAGTTGCAGTAAATGACTTAACCAAAAACTTACCTATTACTGCATCAGGCTGAGCTTCAATCTCCTCCACGCTCACGTGGTTCACATTTCCTTTGTTGAACGGGTTCGGCTTCTTCCCAGAGCTTCCATTGCCATTTCCATTTTGGGCTTCGGGACAATCGGTAGCATAATGTCCCGTCTTCTGGCACTTGAAACAAGTAATGTGACTTAGATCTCTCTTGGTTGGGGTAGATGGGTTGGTGCGGTTCTGTCCGTTTCCTCCTCCATTCCCATTACCATTCTTGGAGCCATTATGGTTGTGCGAACTACCTCCTCCATGGGTATGCTGAAACTGTCCTCCCGGCTTCGGGGTAAATCGTGGCTTCTGTTGGGCTCCAGAATTGTACTTCCCTTGTCCATACTTCCTCTTGCGGTTTTCAATCTGCTGGTGCTTCCCTTCAATCATGAGAGCTCTATCTACCAGCTCCTGGTAGTTGTTAAAAGTTGCTACCATCAACTGCATACTCAGCTCATCATTCAATCCTTCCAGAAACTTCTCCGGCTTGGCAGCATCCGTAGCAACGTCATCTGGTGCATAACGTGCTAACTTACTGAATTCCTCCACATACTGGCCTACGGTGTGTCCTCCTTGGCATAGGTTGTGAAACTCACGCTTCTTCATAGCCATAGCTCCTGCTGAAACATGAGCTGTACGGAAAGCTTGCTGAAACTGGTCCCATGTGACAGTGTCAATAGGGTGCGTGGCTGTATAATTCTCCCACCATGATGCTGCGGGTCCATCAAGCTGATGTGCGGAAAAACGCACTCTTTCCGCATCTGTGCATCCTGCAGTGGTCAACTCCCTTCCAACTTTGCGGAGCCAATCATCTGCTACAATCGGCTCGGTGCTACTGGAGAACACCGGCGGGTTTAGCCTTAAGAAACGGGCTAAGTGGTCAACAGGTGGTGGTGGCGGTGGGTTGTTGTTGTTGTTGTTGCCTTGGTTCTGAACTAACACTTGCATCAGGGCATTCTGTTGCTGAATCAACTGGGTGATCTCTGGCGGGAAAACAAATCCGGTGTCGCGTCTCGGAGGCATCTGATAGGTTTAGAAAAGATGAGAATTAAGAATAGAAAGAGGTCTAGAGAGAAACACTACCCATATGATCATGAGACAAATTCAATCAATATCACTCAATCAATCCAAACAAGGCAAAACAATCGATCTAACTAGCGTTACAAAGTGCTTGAGCTATACTACTAAATGGGGGAAAACTACTGCTGATATGGTAGTCTACTAAAAATTCTGATCCGTTGAAGACTCCATGATGTCTGCTCCAGCTTCATCAATCCATTCACCTTCACTTGGTTCCGAGTCGGTGTCGTCGATGATGATGTAGTTTTCCGGACAAGTGCATTCGTCGACTTCTGCTTTTGGCACTGGATTTCCCACGAATGATCCAATCTTATTTTCCAGGTCGTCAATCTTCCCGACTAGTGTGTTGATTTCTTCCAAATAGTCTTCGCGGGTAGCCTTGAGTTCTTCTTGGAGTTCCTTGATCTTCATGAATGCCTTCTTCAGTTCTTCCTTGTCCGTGCACATCTGATTCTCCTAGCGTCGAATATGTTGGTTCTGCTCCTGGATGAAAGCGGCAATTGATCCATCCTTCTTGGTCTTGATCATCTCCCGTTGCGCGTCTCGACGTCCACAAATCTGATAAATTGTATCCTTAAGCTCCTGGTGATAGACTTCTCCAATGCGTCCCATGGCGATGTGTGCGGCCATGCTCTTCCCTAGGTTCCAAGTTGGTGCTTCGAAAACCAATCTCATGGGTTCCGTAATTGGCGCAAACGTCCTTCCTGGAATGATAACTTGAATCTTCCAGCTCTCCTCTTCCGGTAATGTAGCGTTGTAGGTTCCGGTGACGCTTGGTATTCCTATGTTCAAGTACTTGGTGACTTCCTTCAAGTGTCGTCCAAATGGCGTGTCTTCATCTGGTTGCATGAACTTGCTCCTTGCATTCGCCATTCCTAGAAGAGTAGAAAGTGGAGAGGGGTCTGAAATGAGAAGAGAGAAGCTTTCTAGGGCTTAAGCTTAGTGGTCATGTCCTACAGTCAACGTGTGCTCTGATACCAACTTTGTAGCGACCAGACCTCAAATGGCCTGTGCTGCTGTGCACCAGTGTCATCCCTGGATCAGTAATGCTGACACGCACAGTACAAATGGAGGATTTATAACAGAGTAGCAATCACACACTTATTACATCGAATATCTCCGAAGAGATTAAGTATAATAAACATGGCTTAAGGCCATCTAAAAACGATAACAGCGGAAGACTTGGAAGATAAGTGAGTCCATCAACTCCAGCGGCATCACTGAGTATAAGACCACGACATAAGGCACCTTACTCGTCGTCTGAAAAGTCTGCAACATGAAACGTTGCAGCCCGAAGACGGGTCAGCACATAGAATATGCTGGCAATGTAACACATAGAGAGCAATGAACAATGATAAGGCTATACTATATGCATATATGGCTGGTGGAAAGGCTCTATGGTTACAGTTTTGCGAAAAGCCAATTTTATCCTACTACAAAGGAATAAATTTTATTTAACTATCATGGTGGTTGAAACATTGAGAAGGTACCTCCAACTCAATCCCAATTAAGTAACATCATTAACCCAACAAAATTAATTATAAGTATCACGGTGATGAGATTCAAATGATAATCCAGGTACTAGATACTCAAGTTGTCCATAACCGGGGACACGGCTAATCATGATCAGTTTGTACACTCTGCAGAGGTTTGTGCACTTTTCCCACAAGACTCGATCGCCTCCGCTTGATTCTCGCACTGCATGATGTTTGAGAAACGGATGACCGAGACACAGTCTTTCAGAAACAGTCACTCTCTACTCTGGATGGACCGGTACACCTACTTTCCCCTACATCTGCTAGTCCACCTCTTCAAGAGATCCTGTAACCTACTCAGCTATGCTAGAGCCCATAATAGCTTGCGGCTGCACATGGAAGTTTCTAGCATGAATAATCTTATGATCCCTTTGAGCCTGGGTGGCGGACCTTATACAAACAGACAACACTGGGTTCTCCAGGTGCCTCAATCCACCCAGATGTGAGTTTTAGTTGCCACCTTAAGTTGAACCATTATTAAACACTCACATCTGTCATGAATATCTCTCAAACGCAAACCACGTCTACGCATAGCATGGAAATAATAAAAGCAACGTAGAAGTAACTCCCAAGGGTTTGATAGTAAACAGGTAATAGGTACTACCTCAACTACATCCCAATACCCACAGTTTAATTAGATCCTAATCATGCAATGTGTTTGGGAAAATAGATCTAATGCAATAAAACTGGGTATGAACGGGGTATGATGAAAGTGTGACTTGCCTTGCTGATGATCCGTAAAACCTAGCGAGTCGAACTAACAAGCGGCACACTCCGGGTATTCTATCGCAAACAAACAAGCATACAATCAGTACTCAGCTAATGCACAGGTAAAACTCGAATGAAAGATCCAACCAGAAAGTTCAACTTAAGAACTTCGATTTGCAAAAAGAATCAACTCGAAAGAAGCAACGAAAGTCAAACGGCGGAAAAAAGAAACTTCGTTTGCTAATCTGGATCTAGGTCAAATTTTACTGTAGAAAAAACTTGTTTGAGTAGGTTAACGGAAAGAGAATTTCGAGACGAAACTGTAGGCACTTGAATCACCTGATTCCGATAAACGAGCGAAAAGTTAAACAGATTCGAAGTTTCGATCAGAAATCGAATCTGAGAAAATAACGAGAAAATTCATAGAAAAAGAAAAACGGACGAACGGTTTAAATAACGGACGTTCGTTAACAGAGAAAAACCGACGAACGCGTTCGTTAAAACGAACGGTTCGGTGAACACTCGTAAAATAAGAAAACCGAAAAAAAACCGATCTAGGGTTTTTTTTAAACAAAAGGTTTTTTTTCAGAAAAACCGGTCAACACGAACGGCAGTACCTCGACGGGGCTCGCTCCGGCGAGGGGCTCCGGTGGGCGGGGTCGGCGGCGGGGCAGCGGGGCTAGGGGGCGGCGGCTCCGGCGGGTGAGGGGCGGT
>NC_057814.1:365304238-365327628 GCF_018294505.1 Triticum aestivum | reverse complement strand
TCGGGCGCGGCTCCCGGCGACGGGTGGTGCGGCAAACGGCGGCCGGCGGCGGTGGCTAATATGCGGCGCCGGCGGGCTCCTCCGGCGGGCGGTGGTGGCGAAAAACGGAGGGGGGGCTATATATAGGTAGGAGGGGGGCTAGAGGGCTTGGGGAAGGGGCAAAGCCCGAGGCGGCGGCGGCTTCGTGCTCCCGGCGGACTCCGGCGGCGTGGGGAAGAAGGAGAGCACGGGCGGGCCGGCCTGGCTTCGGCTGGGCCTCGACCCAGTCGGGCAAGCACGTATATTTTTTTTAAATATGTTCCGCGGAAAATATTGCGTAGAAAAATAAATAAAAATCAGAAAAATACGAAATAAATTTTCCCCGTCTTGTTAGAAAATCTAGAATAGGGTGAACATTTTTAAAATCAAAAATAAATATTTTGAAAACATGCATATTTTTAAATGCAATAAAAATTGCAAATAAAATCCAATAAATTCCAAATAATGTTTTTAACATTTTTCCTCCAGTATTTCAATGTTTTTGGAGAAGTCATATTTTCTCCTCTCGTTTATTTCAAAATGAAATATTCTTCCGGAGAGAAAAATAATCAAAAACCAAAATTTTCGTTGGAAAATCAAATAAGAAAATTCAAGAAAATCCCCAACTCTCTCTGAGGGTCCTTGAGTTGCTTAGGATTTATCGAGGATTTGTCAAAATGCACAAAACATGATATGCAAATGATGATCTATGTATAACATTCCAAATTGAAAATTTGGGATGTTACAGCCTCGTGCCCTCCTCGTTGATCCCCTGACGTGCACTCCAAGTCTCCCGTATTGCTTTCCTTCCAAAAATAACTTTTCCGAAGGTTTCATTCCGTTTGGACTCCGTTTGATATTCCTTTTCTGCGGAACACTGAAACAAGGGAAAAAAAAGAAACTGGCACTGGGCTCTGGGTCAATAGGTTAGTCCCAAAAGTAATATAAAAGTGCATAGTGAAGCCCATAAAACATCCAAGATGGATAATATAATAGCATGAATACTTCATAAATTGTAGATATGTTGGAGACGTATCAGATATGCAATGAATCAAGAGTGACATGTATGAAAGAATTATGAACGGTGGCTTTGCCAAAAATACAATGTCAACTACATGATCATGCAAAGCAATATGACAATGATGGAGCGTGTCAAACGGAACGGTGGTAAGTTGCATGGCAATATATCTCGGAATGGCTATGGAAATGCCATGATAGGTAGGTATGGTGGCTGTTTTGAGGAAGGTATATGGTGGGTGTATGATACCGGCGAAAAGTGCGCAGTATTAGAGAGGCTAGCAATGGTGGAAGGAAGAAAGTGCGTATAATCCATGGACTCAACATTAGTCATAAAGAACTCATATACTTATTGCAAAAATCTACAAGTTATCAAAGCAAAGTATTACGCGCATGCTCCTAGGGGGATAGATTGGTAGGAAAAGACTATCGCTCGTCCCCGACCACCACTCATAAGGAAGGCAATCAATAAATAAATCATGCTCCGACTTCATCACATAACGGTTCACCATACGTGCATGCTACGGGAATCACAAACTTTAACACAAGTATTTCTCAAATTCAAAACTACTCAACTAGCATGACTCTAATATCACCATCTTCATATCTCAAAACAATTATCTAGTATCAAACTTCTTGTAGTATTCAACACACTCATAAGATTTTTTTTACTAATCTTGAATGCCTAACATAATTAAAGCAAATTACCACGCTTTTTTATAGGACTCTCAAAATAATCTAAGTGAAGCATGAGAGAACAATAGTTTCTATAAAACAAATCCACCACCATGCTCTAAAAGACATAAGTGAAGCACTAGAGCAAAACCTATATAACTCAAAAGATATAAGTGAAGCACATAGAGTATTCTAACAATTTCCGAATCATGTGTGTCTCTGTCAAAAGGTGTGTACAGCAAGGATGATTGTGGCAAACTAAAAAAATAAAGAATCAAATAATACAAGACGCTCCAAGCAAAACACATATCATGTGGTGAATAAAAATGTAGCTCCAAGTAAAGTTACCGATGGAAGTAGACGAAAAGAGGGGATGCCTTCCGGGGCATCCCAAAGCTTTGGCTTTTAGGTGTCCTTAGATTATCTTGGGGTGACATGGGCATCCCCAAGCTTAGGCTCTTGCCACTCCTTGTTCCATAATCCATCAAATCTTTTACCCAAAACATGAAAACTTCACAACACAAAACTTAACAGAAAATCTCGTGAGCTCCGTTAGCGAAAGAAAACAAAACACCACTTCAAGGTACTGTAATGAACTCATTCTTTATTTATATTGGTGTTAAACCTACTGTATTCCAACTTCTCTATGGTTTATTAAACTATTTTACTAGCCATAGATTCATCAAAATAAGCAAACAACACACGAAAAACAGAATCTGTCAAAAACAGAACAGTGTGTAGTAATCTGTAACTAACGCAAACTTCTGGAACTCCAAAACTTCAGACAAAATAGGAAGACCTAGACAATTTCTTTATTGATCAGCATCAATTGGAATCAATATTTTATCACGTTCTGGTGATTTTTAACAATTATTTTCGTGAACAGAAAGTTTCTGGAATTTTCAGCAAGATCAAATAACATCATCCAAGAAGATCTGATAGGTTAAACTTGGCACAAACACTAATTAAAACATAAAAACACATATAACCAGAGGCTAGATCAAATATTTATTCCTAAACAGAAGCAAAAAGCAAAAAAACTAAAAAATAAATTGGGTTGCCTCCCAACAAGCGCTATCGTTTAACGCCCCTAGCTAGGCATAATAGCAAGGATATATCTAGGTATCGCCATAATAATAGGATAGATCCTTAAAACTCAGTTCATATTCTCTACGTTGAGCAGCAAGTTTTCTTTGAGGAAAGCAAAAGTAATCAAAAGGGCTAAATTTAATGGGACAAAAGTCCCCAAGATCAACTTTAGGAGGTATAGGTTCCTCCTTCGGCCCTTTGTATTGCACAACCAATTCATTATTATAAGCATTCTTTTGACAGAACTTTGTGGGCCTATACTCAAGAGAATATCCTAGCTCATTATTTCGAATAGACAAATCATTATTATGTTCAGAAATTCTATCAACTAGAAGATTGGTAGGAACCCTTTTTCTAAGATTTTCATTGAAAGCAACATAGTCTAGAGATTGAAAACACATTATTTCTTCTTGATCAAAGAGAATAGACTCTAGGGAGGACGACCAGCATCCACCCTATAATGCGCAAAGATATCTTTGGCATATTTTATTATAAATCTAAACTCATGAGCCAAAAGATAGTAGCGGCACGCTTAACAGAAGAATGCTGAATATTAGAAAATTCTAGGAAAATCCTTTGTATGCAAGGATGCATGTGCATAAACTGTCTTTCAAGTTCAACTACAAGCATGGCGATAGCGTCCGCAAGACTACTAGTTCTATGAAGAATAGAACTACCCATAGAAGGCAAAGCACCGACACAAGTAAAGAAATCTTGGATAACTCCTTTTCCAATAATATTACCACTACCAATTCGGAATTTTTTTGTATGTAAGATAGGGGGTTCTTCAGCAGGAGCATCCGAATTTTCCATGATATTATTATTGTCCATATCGACAATAATTTCCCCAATTTCAGACATAACGGCAGAAAGTGCAAGGGGCAAAAAGGAGGAGGAAGGCGAACGGAAAGAGAGGGCGAATAAAACGGCAAGGGTGAAGTGGGGGAGAGGCAAACGAGAGGCAAATGGCAAATAATGTAATGCGGGAGATAAGGGTTTGTGATGGGTACTTGGTATGTTGACTTTTGCGTAGACTCCCCGGCAACGGCGCCAGAAATCCTTTTTGCTACCTCTTGAGCACTGCGTTGGTTTTCCCTTGAAGAGGAAAGGGTGATGCAGTAAGGTAGCATAAGTATTTCCCTCAGTTTTTGAGAACCAAGGTATCAATCCAGTAGGAGGCCACACACGAGTCCCTCGCACCTACACAAACAAATAAAATCCTCGCAACCAACACAATAAAAGGGGTTGTCAATCCCTTCACAGTCACTTACGAAAGTGAGATCTGATAGATATGATAAGATAATATTTTTGGTATTTTTATGATAAAGATGCAAAGTAAAATAAAAGGCAATGAAAATAGCTAAGTAGTGGAAGATTAATATGATGGAAAATAGACCCGGGGGCCATAGGTTTCACTAGTGGCTTCTCGCGAGAGCATAAGTATTACGGTGGGTAAACAAATTACTGTTGAGAAATTGACAGAATTGAGCATAGTTATGAGAATATCTAGGTATGATCATGTATATAGGCATCACGTCCGTGACAAGTAGACCGACTCCTGCCTGCATCTACTACTATTACTCCACACATCAACCGCTATCCAGCATGCATCTAGAGTATTAAGTTCAAAAGAACAGAGTAACGCTTTAAGTAAGATGCCATGATGTAGAGGGATAAACTCATGCAATATGATAGAAACCCCATTTTGTTATCCTCCATGGCAACAATACAATACGTGCCTTGCTGCCCCTGCTGTCACTGGGAAAGGACACCGCAAGATTGAACCCAAAGCTAAGCACTTCTCCCATTGCAAGAAAAATCAATCTAGTAGGCCAAACCAAACTGATAATTCGAAGAGACTTGCAAAGATAACCAATCATACATAAAAGAATTCAGAGAAGATTCAAATATTGTTCATAGACAAACTTGATCATAAACCCACAATTCATCGGTCTCAACAAACACACCGCAAAAGAAGATTATATCGAATAGATCTCCACGAGAATCATGGAGAACTTTGTATTGAGATCCAAAGAGAGAGAAGAAGCCATCTAGCTAATAACTATGGACCCGAAGGTCTGAAGTAAACTACTCACACATCATCGGAGAGGCTATGGTGTTGATGTAGAAGCCCTCCGTGATCGATGCCCCCTCCGGCGGAGCTCCGGAAAAGGCCCAAGGTTGGATCTCACGGGTACAGAAGGTTGCGGCAGTGGAATTAGGTTTTTGGCTCCGTATCTGGTAGTTTGGGGGTACGTAGGTATATATAGGAGGAAGAAGTACGTCGGTGGAGCAACGTGGGCCCCACGAGGGTGCAGGGCGCGCCTGGGGGGTAGGCGCGCGCCCCTACGTCGTGCCTTCCTGGTAGCTTTCTTGATGTAGGGTCCAAGTCCTCTGGATCACGTTCGTTCCAAAAATCACGTTCCCGAAGGTTTCATTCCGTTTGGACTCCGTTTGATATTCTTTTTCTGCGAAACTCTGAAATAGGCAAAAAACAGCAATTCTGGGCTGGGCCTCCTGTTAGTAGGTTAGTCCCAAAAATAATATAGAAGTGTATAATGAAGCCCAATAATGTCCAAAACAGAATATATCATAGCATGGAACAATAAAAAATTATAGATACGTTGGAGACGTATCATACACCTAAAGGATCGGGCGACGACAAAGAAGAGCCCGACGCGAATAAACCCTCTGAGACGCAGTCCAAGCGCCGGCGCCCGAAACGCCGCTCTATGCCTCGTCGCTCAAAAGATAGCAACACTGGCACCAGGGAAAATAGCAATCCGGGTGACGCCGAAAACAACGAAGACCCTATCGAAGCTACATCCGAACAGGAGGAACATGACAGGCAAGATAACCCTGACGAACAGGACATAGAAGATGACTCGGAGGACGATAGTTACCGTCCGCCCTCCGAGGAGGAGACAAGCCTCGTCAACGACGATTTCATCGTGCCTGAGGATCCTCTGGAGCAGGAGCGCTTTAATCTTCAGCTCATAGCCACTGGAAGGAGCCTGAAAAAGAAACAGCAGCAGCTTCAAGCTGAACAAGATCTGCTCGTAGACAGATGGACTGATGTCCTGACAGCTGAAGAATACCGCCTCAAGCGCCCAGCCGAGAGCTACCCAAAACGCAGACTGCTACCACAGTTCGATGAGGAGGCACCAGATCCCATACCTCCCTCGCGCAATGCGGACCGACCACCACGTGGTCGGGATAGAGCGGCGAATCGACCACCCCGCGGTCGGGATAAAACGGCAACCCAGGCCGAACAGCAGCCCGCCCCACCGCCTCGCAAAAACAGGGACAGACCAGCTCGGGACCATACATACGATCTCCGGCAAGAATTGGACAGTAGAGCAGGACATACAAGATCGATCTACAGATCGCGAGGCCGTGCCTCGAGGCACGACGACGGCTACCTATTTGGACGTGACAAACCTAGCCACGCCCGTGCCGAATGCCGCAGACAGACTCCATCAGAGCTACGCCGCGATGCGGCCTGGTACAGAGGTGCCGCACACCCTCTCTGCTTCACAGATGAAGTACTGGATCATGATTTCCCCGAGGGGTTCAAGCCCATCAATATCGAGTCATACGATGGCACAACAGATCCCGCGGTATGGATCAAGGATTTCATTCTCCATATCCATATGGCTCGAGGAGATGACCTCCACTCCATCAAATACCTCCCACTAAAGCTCAAGGGGCCAGCTCGGCACTGGCTCAACAGCCTGCCTGAAAATTCTATCGGCAGCTGGGAGGACTTGGAAGAAGCTTTCCTGGACAACTTCCAAGGAACCTATGTCCGGCCACCAGACGCCGATGACTTAAGCCACATAGTTCAACAACCTAGAGAATCAGCCAGAAAATTCTGGACTAGTTTCCTAACCAAAAAGAACCAGATCGTTGACCGTCCGGATGCCGATGCCTTAGCAGCCTTCAAACCATCATCCGTGACGAATGGCTAGCACGCCACCTCGGCCAAGAAAAGCCGAAGTCCATGGCAGCCCTCACGGCACTCATGACCCGCTTTTGCGCGGGAGAGGACAGTTGGCTGGCTCGTACTAACAACACAGCCAGCGAGACAGGCCCCTCCGAGGCCAAGAATAACACTGGCAAGCTCCGGCGCAATAGACACAAACGCCGAAGCAATGGCAACAACACCGATGACACCGCAGTCAACGCCGGATTCACTAGCTCCAAGTCCGGCCAATGGAAGAAGCCCTACAAAAGAAACAATGAAGGACCTTCCAGCCTGGACCGCATACTCGACCGTCCGTGCCAGACACACAGCACCCCAGATAAGCAAGCCAATCATACCAATACGGATTGTTGGGTTTTCAAGTAGGCTGGCAAGTGAAATACCGAAAACAAGGAAAAGGGATCACAATGTGAGGACGAGGATGAAGAGCCCCGACAGCCGAACACTGGGGGGGGCAGAATAAATTTCCCCCTCAAGTCAAAACGGTGAGCATGATATATGCTACACACATCCCCAAAAGGGAGCGTAAGCAAGCACTTAGGGACGTCTACGCAGTAGAGCCATTCGCGCCAAAATTCAATCCGTGGTCGTCGTTCCCGATCACCTTCGATCGTCGAGACCACCCAACTAGTATCCGCAATGGCGGTTCAGCCGTACTAGTCCTTGACCCAATTATTGACGGGTTTCACCTAACTCGAGTCCTGATGGACGGTGGTAGCAGCCTCAACCTGCTCTATCAAGACACAGTGCGGAAGATGGGCATTGACCCATCACGAATCAAACCAACAAAGACTACCTTTAAAGGAGTCATACCAGGCGTAGAGGCCCGCTGCACGGGCTCAATCACGCTGGAAGTGGTCTTCGGTTCTCCGGACAACTTCCGAAGCGAGGAGTTAATCTTCGACATCGTCCCCTTCCGCAGCGGCTACCACGCACTGCTCGGACGAACAGCGTTTGCTAGATTCAACGCAGTGCTACACTACGCTTATCTCAAGCTCAACATGCCTGGTCCACGCGGCGTCATAACAGTCAATGGCAATACGGAACGCTCCCTCCGAACAGAGGAGCACACCGCCGCCCTAGCAGCAGAGGTACAAAGCGGCCTTCTCAAGCAGCACCATAGTGCGGCTGTAGAGCCCCTGGACATCATCAAGAGGTTTCGGACTACACTGCAGTAGGACAGCACGGCTCATCAAGAGCTCGATTAGCAATTCGGCCTCCGTCCCAGTCCCGATGAAGTAGTGGCATTCGCACCATGCGTACATAGTTACGCACTCACAATCCCATGGACATCGACGGAGGCAGAAGCTAACCCGGGACCTACAGTTTGGCTAGACCGATACTGGACACACATACTTTTCACCTTTTTCTTTTTGTTCCAGGTTCCTTTTCCAACGGGCTTGCTGACCAGTCCCTTTGAAGGATCGGCATACAAAGGATGCAAGCAGCATAGGTGTGTAGAGCAACCTCTATACGTCTTCTTGACGGTATTTATATTTATTTCCCAGGACCCGCACGCTGCGCCCTCTTGATTCCGGCATGTTAAATAGCCCGGAGGCTTATCGCACTATTTGTACAAGATACGCCTGGACGTATCCACCTAGTTATAATGAAAATGGTTTGCGGCCTAGCTTTTGTGGTTTTCGCCTCTTACTTCATTTTATTTCGGTCTGCTTATCGGCTGCATCAGTACTCTCTGGTACGTCTCATATTCGCCAGGGGCCACGTATCGCCCCACAATAAGGCAGCAAAGACCGAACACTTCTTACATATAAGTTTGGCACCCCGAATTTAGCATTATATGCATTGGCTCCGAATCATGTCTTTGGTCAATAGTTGGGTTGCCCGGCTCCTGTGCTTGCTACCCTACGTTCCGCTCTATCGGCTAGGGTAGTAAAGGGAGAACCACTGTGATTATGCCTTGGCTTTGACCGGATGAGCACCTGAGTAGAGAAAGCCGAAAACTGACTGTCATGATATGGCGAGAGCCGGTCAGCTGTTCGAGGGTTACAAAATCGTTGGAGATTTTTTCCGCGTCATGCGAAGGATCGGCACTTCCCGATTAGATGCGGACAACACCCCGGCTCGGACCAGGGGCTGCGCACTTGCTTAATTATAAAACTCCTATGGCTAAGTGAGGGCGTTTAAGCCGTATAGTCTGATTGCCTTGTTCGTTGCCCTATACAACTCCTCCAAAGGACCATATAATTGGATCAAGATTGTTTAGATCCCATCCCGAACACCTCCATACTACCTACGCGAGGGCAGAAGCCGACGACTGGCCAACCCTCAGATTTCAAATAATACGGCCGCATAGGAGGAAACAATTAAAGCATAACAAAATTACATTACAGGTTTTGTTTCCATAATACAATGCAAGGGCAACATGAATATATTTATTCAAATACAATGTCCTGCGAACATTGAGCTGCCACAAGTCGAGACCCTTCTGTGACATCCGCAAAATATCTCTCGGGTGTGCGGTGCTCCTTGCCCTCCGGCGGCCCGCTGGCAACTTCAACGGCGTTCATCTTCGCCCACCACATCTTGCAATGAACGAAGGCCATACGGGCACCTTCAATACAGGCAGAGCGCTTGACGACGTCCAGCCGCGGACAGGCTTCCACTAGCCGCCTCACGAGTCCGAAGTAGCTGCCGGGCATAGCTTCGGCTGGCCATAGCCGGATTGTCAAATCCTTCATGGCTAGTTCGGCCACCCTGTGCAGCTCCACCAGCTGTTTCAGCTGATCGGTGAAGGACACGGGATGCTCTGGCGTCGCATACTGCGACCAGAATAGCTTCTCCGTAGAACCTCCTCCTTCGGCTCGGTAGAACGTGGTAGATCCGCAAAAGCCCCTGGGGACTCCAAACCCGGGTTAGTAAAAGGTATTGCTTCTCTGCATACTTTCTTTTGCATCTTAAATGCCTTACCCGCCGTGATCTTCTTGGCCTCCTGGATCTCCTGGAGGGCGGCTTGGGCCTCATTCCGTGCGGTCTGCGCGGTCTGACGAGCCTTGGTGAGTACGGCCTCTTGAGCCGACGCATCATTCTCCAAGGTCTCACATTTTTTCACTCCATCTTGGAGCTCCTGCTGGACTTCTTTGACCCGGGCCTTGAGCTTCTTACGAGCGGCCTGCTGTTGGACAGCTTTCTCCTCGGCCTCGCCCAAGGTCTTCCTCACGGCCTCGACCTCGGTCGCGGCTCCTGCACATATTACGACATTACAGTCAGTACACAGCGCCTATGCTTTCCGAACACACAACAAGACGTTACTCACCTTGCTTCTCCTGAAGCCGCATTGTAACCTCGCCGAGCTCGTTCTCGGTTCGCTCCAGCCTCTGCCTCAATTCAGAGACTTCGGCAGCATGCGAGGTTGCGGCCAACAGCACGCCTGCTTATGCATACATGCTATGTTAGTCTCCTACAATAGATCCCCTGTCCGGTTCTTCTCACCGAACACCGGACAGTGTCTCAGGGGCTACTGACTACAGGGGGTTTTCTCTCTTTCTATGTCACTTACCTCGAAACCTGTCAACAGGTTGTTGCAGGCTTCTTTCAGTCCACTCTTGGTGGACTGAACCTTCTCAATCACCGCGCACATAAGGACATGGTGCTCGTCCATAACGGAGGCGCCTCGTAGCGCCTCCATCAGGTTATCCGGCACCCCTGGATGGACAGGGACCACCGGCAGAAGCGGCGCACCCCCTCCTTCAAAGGGGGCTGCTCGCCCGACTCCGGAGCCATATGGGTCTCCGAAATCATATTCGGCTGAGGGCCAAACTGGATGCGGCCCTCTTTGCCAGTCTCCATGGGGATCGTCTCCTCCATGTGTCCGGGAGTGGTGGCTTCGCCTCGTGGCGCCTCCCGGACAGCGTCCTGGGCTCCTCCCCGGTTCGGATCGGCCCTCCAGGACAACACGTCGGTGTCATCCCTGGCCCCGGGGGAATAAGCAGGCGGCGGCGACATGCTTGCCATCTCCGACGGAGCCAACGGACCTCCAGACGAGGATCGTTGGATTAGGTCGCGGGCCGGACTGCAATGGTATAGTTAACTATGTCAAGATAATGGAGAGAAAGGGCCGGATGTGCGCACAAGCAAGCCATGTCACTTACGAAGCGGCCTGGGGTTTAGCACGGGGGCGTCGTTCCGGACTACTGTCAACATCCCACGCGGTGTTGACCGCCGGGACCCCCTTCCCCTTCTTGGGCATTTCCGCCTCTAGATGCGCCGAAGCCGCCCTCTTCTTCTTCTTCCTCTCCTCAGGGGGAGGGTTGTCTTCCTCCTCCTCCTCCTCATCATTGTCCTCAGGGACAGAGAAATGAGTTTTGTCGTCTTTGGACGTCACGTCCGAAGTGCCCTTACGGCGGAGGCCACTCTTGGCCCCCTTTGCCTTCTTCTTGGCCTTCTTCTCCGGTGCCTTATATGGTGCCGACACCAGCATCTTCGCTAGACGCGGGATGACTGGTTCTTCAGGCAGCGGAGCCGGACACTGGATCCGCTTCGCCCTCTCCATCCAGTCCTGAAAGAGCATTAATAAAAGCTCACACATCATCCTTGAAACAATTAAGTTAGGGGCACATCAAAAAGAACATACCTCGCTGGCGGGGTTTTTACAGTCGTGACCACGGTCTGAATCCATGGCTGGTGGTTTCTCATTGCCCTTGAAGAGCAACTTCCATGCACCTTCGTGCGTAGTCTCGAAGAGCCTCACCAAGGTCTGGTGCTTCTTCGAGTTGAACTCCCACAGCGGGCGGCTTCGGTGCTGGCACGGAAGGATCCGGTGAACCAACATCACCTGGATCACATCGACGAGCTTGACACTCTTGGTTACCATGCTCTGAACACGCGTTTGCAGCATTATCAGCTCGTCAGGAGAACACCAGTCCGGACTCTTCTCGACTCAGGAGGTGAGTCGCATAGGAGCGCCGGAGCGGAATTTGGCAGCTGCGGCCCAGGTGGTGCCGCGTGGTTCTATGATGTAGAACCACTGCTTCAGCCACTCCTTTACCGTATCCACAAAAGTGCCCTTGGGCCAAGAGACATTGGACAGCTTGCTCACCATGGCTCCTCCGCACTCCGCGTGCTGGCCATCCACCACCTTCGGCTTCATGTTGAAGACTTTTAGCTACAGCCCGAAGTGGGGTTGGATGCGAAGGAAGGCCTCACACACGACGATAAACGCCGAGATGTTGAGGAAGGAATTCGGGGATAGATCGTGGAAATCTATCCCCTAGTAATACATCAGCCCGCGGACGAAAGGGTGGAGTGGAAACCCTAACCCGCAGAAGAAATGGGGGATGAATACTACCCTCTTAGTGGGCTTCGGTGTGGGGACGATTTGTCCCTCGGCCGGCAGACGGTGGTCGATCTCCTTAACCAAATACCCGGCCGCCCGAAGCTCACTAATGTCCTCCTCCTTAATGGAGGAGACCATCCACTTGCCCTGACCACCGGATCCGGACATGGTTGCTTGAGTGGAAATGAGATGAGAACTTGGGCGCTGGAGCTCGAGATCGGGAAGGTGGAGATAGAGAGAGAGCATGAGAAGAGGAAGAGGGAATCCTTATCCCCTTATAAAGGCAACAAATATTAAACGCCTCCTCACTCGCCTTAAGATTCGCCTATTCCCCAGGGTTGTATAAACGGCACGGTTGGGTTACCCATGCCCGCATTGATGAGTATCCCATAATAAGGGGACACGATCTCTACCTTGACAAGATGTGCCAATAGCAAACGCATCTTGAAACGTGGGACAACGGTTTGAAATTATGACCAGACGGACGTGATGTTACGTTGCAGAAAGCTGTCAGCGGATGGAACTCGTGTAAAAATATATACTCTCTCTACGGTTCTGTGTGGTGTGTGTAACAGGTCCGGATACAATCATCGCATCCGAAGATTATCTTGAAGTTCGGAAGAAGGGGAACGCGCCCTGCAATGCCGAAGACAATCTGCACGCCGGACTCCTCATCATTGAAGCCAGGTTCAGGGGCTACTGAGGGAGTCCTGGACTAAGGGGTCCTCGGGCGTCCGGCCTGTTATTCACAGGGCCGGACTGATGGGCTGTGAAGATATGAAGGCGAAGACTATACCCATGTCCGAATTGGACTCACCTTGGCGTGGAAGGCAAGCTAGGTGACCGACTATGAAGATTCCCTCTTATGTAACCGACCCCATGTAACCCTAGATCTCTCCGGTGCCTATATAAACCGGAGAGCATAGTCCGGATAAACACATACTCATTACCATATTCACATAGGCTAGACTTCTAGGGTTTAGCCATTACGATCTCGTGGTAGAGCAACCCTTGTAACACTCATATTCATCAAGATCAATCAAGCAGGAAGTAGGGTAGTGTCCCCCATCTCCTGTTACCATCGATCCTAGACGCACTGTTCGGGACCCCCTACCCGAGATCCGCCGGTTTTGACACCGACAACGGACTTCATCCAAACTGCGTTGTGACGTCACCCAATACAGAGGAGCCGCACACCCCTTATGCTTCACCGATGAGGTAATGGAGCAGCAGTTCCCAAAAGGGTTTAAACCCGTGAACATTGAATCATACGACGGAATGACATATCCCGCAGTATGGATTGAAGATTTTCTTCTCCACATCCACATGGCTCGCAGTGACGATCTCCATGCCATCAAGTACCTCCCCCTAAAACTCAAGGGACCACCACGGCACTGGTTAAACAGCCTTCCAGAAAACTCGATTGGCACCTGGGAAGATTTGGAAGATGCCTTTAGAGACAACTTCCAAGGTACCTATGTTCGGCCCCCAGACGCCGATGACCTCAGTCACATAGTCCAGCAGCCCGGAGAGTCAGCCTGGAAACTCTGGACCAGGTTCTTAATTAAAAAGAACCAAATTGTGGATTGTCCGGACGCCGAAGCCCTCGCGGCCTTCAAACACAGCGTCCGCGATGAGTGGCTCGCCCGACACGTCAGCCAAGAAAAACCGAAGTCCATGGCAGCTCTCACTGCACTTATGACCCGCTTTTGCACAGGAGAAGATAGCTGGCTAGCTCGTAGAAGCAATAGCACCAGCGACCCTGGCATCTCCGAAGCCAGAGATGGCAATGGCAAGCCACGGCGCAACAGACATAACCGTTGAAGCAACAATGAAGATACCGAAGATACGACGGCCAACGCCGGATTCAGTGGCTCTAAACCCGGCCAGCGGAATAAGCCATTCAAAAGAAACAAAGATGGTCCATCCAGTTTGGACCGAATACTAGATCGGCCTTGCCAGATCCACAGCACCCCAGACAAGCCTGCCAACCATACCAACAGAAATTGTTGGGTCCTTAAACAGGCCGGTAAAATAAACACCGAACAAAAGGGGAAAGGGCAACCCAGCAAGGACGACGATGAAGAGCCTCGCCCAACGAACACAGGGGGGCAAAAGAAATTTCCCCCCGAGGTGAAAACAGTGAACATGATCTATGTCACTCGATCATATCCCCAAGCGGGAGCGCAAGCGCGCACTAAGGGACGTTTATGCCATAGAGCCAGTCGCCCCAAAATTTAACCCATGGTCAGCCTGTCCGATCACGTTCGATCGCAGAGACCATCCGACCAGTATCTGTCATGGAGGTCCAGCAGCATTGGTCCTTGATAAAATTATCAACGGATTCCATCTTACGCGCGTCCTTATGGATGGCAGTAGCAGTTTTAACCTGCTTTATCAGGACACTGTCGGCAAAATGGGTATCGGTCTGTCAAGAATCAATCCCACTAAAACCACCTTTAAAGGAGTAATACCTGGTGTAGAAGCCCTCTGCACGGGCTCAATAACATTGGAAGTGGTCTTCGGCTCGCCGGACAACTTTCGAAGTGAAGACTTGATCTTCGACGTCGTCCCTTTCCGCAGTGGTTATCATGCACAACTCAGGAGAACCGCCTTCGCCCGCTTCAATGCAGTCCCGCATTATGCTTACTTAAAGCTCAAAATGCCTGGACCCCGCGGCGTTATTACGGTTAATGGAAACATGGAGCGCTCCCTCCGTACTGAGGAGCATACCGTGGCCCCTGCAACCGAAGTATAGGGTGGCCTTATCAAGCCGAATACTACATCGGCAGTCAAGCCCCCAGACACTGTCAAACGATTCCGGTCTACCCCGCAGAATGGCAGTCTGGCTTGTCCAGAGCTAGATTAGCAATTCAGCCTCCGTCAAAGCCCCAACCCGATAGCGGCATACGTACCGCGTGTACATAACTACGCACTAAAGATACCATGGGCAAGGACAGGGGCATACGAAAAATAAGGTCGACGATACGGCTCGACCCTATCCGGACCCTCATATTCTTCCCTTTTTTCTTACTTTTTATTTTTTCAGGTTCTTTACAACCCACATCACTTTCCGATGGTACCAAGGGCCCTTTTCCAGGCTCCTTATGTATACTCGATCGTTGATCCTATCAAAGGATCATACGCCAAGGTGAAATGCGGCGCAGACGTGTGGCAGAGTGTCCAAAGGATCTTCAAGATCACCGTTTCCTTTTTTAGGACCTGTATACAACTTTTCCCTTGTTCTTGGCATGTAAAATAGCCTCGATGCTTACGGCATCCTCTGTAAAAATAAGTTTTGACGTATCAATCAGACAATAATGGAAACAGTTTCGCCCAACCCTGTAGGTATTGGCTTATTTCCTAAATCTGTATTCCCTCTTTACGTCAGGTTGTCATATACACCTCGGCACGATTTAAATCGCCAGGGGATATATCCAGCCACATATATTCTTCAAAAAAGAAGAAGTCCGAACACTTTTATAGTATACTTCGGCGTCCCGAATTTGGCATTATATGCATCGGCTCCGAATCATGTCTTTGGTCAATAGTTGGGTTGCCCGGCTCATTTGATTACCACCTTATGTTCCGCTTGTTTGGCTAAGGTAGTAAAGGAAGAACTGCTGCGATTGTGTTGCTGGTTCGTCCGGTCAAACACCTCAATAGAGAAAGCCGAAAACTGACTATCATGGTACGACGAGAGCTGGTCGGCTATTGGGCGACTTAATACAAATCTCTTGCAATTTTCTCCGTATTTTACGAAGGACTGGCTTCGGCTCGGTCATGCACCTAAGGCATCCTAGTTCGGACAGTCCCATGCGCACCAGGGGCTAGTCCTTAGCCCCACCGTCAAACTCCTATGGCTAAGTGAAAGTGCTAAAGCCGCATAGTCTGATTGCCTGGTTCGCTACATAAGTCACCTCCTTTACGGACCAACACGTTGGGTCAAGAGTGATTACACGTTATTCCAAACACCCCCGTAGCATCTACGTGGGGGCGGAAGCCGACGACTCGCAAACTTTCAGAATACTAAAAAACGGCCGCGCAAGAGGTATGTAGTTCGGATAAAAGCATAAATATATGACAAAGCCTTTGTTTATAATACAACGTCTGGGCAGTTCGGATACATTCACTCGAACATAATATCCTTCGAGCATTGTCCCTCTATGAAACGGGCACCCTCGAGGATGTCTTCAAAATAGCGCTCTGGCTTGCGGTGGTCCTTGCCTCCGAGCGGCCCCTCAACTACCATGACGGCGGCCTTCATCTACACCCAGTGCATTTTGGCACGGGCAAAGGCCATCCGCGCACCTTCTATGCACGCCGAGTGCTTCACAGCCTCAACTCGGGGCAAGGCGTCGCCAAGCCGCTTGACTAGGCCGAAGTAGCTGCTAGGAATGGGTCCAGGTGGCCATAGCCGGACTATGATGTCCTTCATGGCCAAACCAGACATCCTATGCAGCTCCGCCAGCTGCATCATCTGGTTGTTCAGTAGCGCAGGCCGCTCCGGCGCCAGCTACTGCGACCAGAAGAGCTTCTCCGTCGTGTTCCCTTCTTGGGCCCGGAAATACTGTGCGGCGTTGGCAGCACTCCTCGGGAGATCCGCGAAGGCGTCTGGAGCACTCCACAGTCGATTTAGCAAAGCATATCTTCGACCGCCAAATATACTCTGCAAAAGAAAAGGCTTACCAGCCGCTATCTGTCCGGCCTGTTTGATCTCCTCGCGAGCCGCCCGGGACTCGCTCCGCACCTCCTTTGCCTCTTGAAGAGCCTTGGTGAGTTCGGCCGCTTGGGCCTTATTACTCTCCTCTAAGGCCTCGCACTTGTTGGTGGCATCTTGGAATGCCTGCTCCACTTCCGTCACCTGCTCCTCACACTTGCGACGGGTAACCTGCTCGGCCTCTAAAGCCGCAGCCACTTTGTCAGCGGCCGCTTTCCTCGCCTTCGCCTCTTCCTTGGCTTCGGCAAGGGCACTCTTGAGGGTCTCGACCTCGGCTGCGCTGCCTACAATCAAACACATAGCAGCACATGAGCTTAAACTCTGAGTTTGCATTAAAATTCAGGTTTATAAGGGATCTTTTAAAAGCATACCTTTTGCCTCATCGAACCGCTTGTTAATGCGGTCGATCTCATCATCGTCCAGCTTCAGCTTCCGCTTGAGTTCGGAAACTTCAGTGGCCTGGGCGGAAGCCGCTAACAGTGAAGCCTGTTTATCAAAATAGACAAGTATGTTATCTCCGGTGACTATTTGATCCTCTGTTTGGCACTTTTTCCAGAGCCGAACAAAGTCTCAGGGCTTACTATCTATACACAGGCATATTTTTTGCACATGAAAAGCGGCTAAGAATGTTACATCGAATACCTCAAAGCATGTTAACAGGCTGGTGAAGGCTTCGTTCAGCCCGCTTTTGGCGGACTGAACCCTTTCAACCACCGTACCCATCAGGGTACGGTGCTCCTCCATGATGGAAGCACGACTAAGTGCTTCCCTCAAGGTGTCCGGCCCCTCCGGATTGATGGAGGCCGCCGGTCAAGTCAGAACTCCCCCCTCCTTTAAAGGGGGCTGCTCGCTCGAGTCCGGAGCCGTGTGGGTCTCCGGAGTGGTATTCGGCTGGGGGCCGGACTGGTCCGGGCCTCCGTCGTCAGTTTCCATGGGGGTAGTGTCCCCCACGTTCTCGGCAGCCGAGGCATTACCCTCTGGCGCCGTTTCAGCAGCCTTCCGCACCTCTCCCTGGTCCGGAGAGGTCCTTTGGGATAACACCTCGGTGTCATCCGCGACATGTGGTAGAGAGGCTCGCAGAGGCTTTTCGCTCTCCATCATCTCCGACGCCAAAGAATTTCCCGAAGACGATGATTGTTGGGGGAGATCACGAGCCAGACTGAAATACATAAATGATATGTTATCCTACAATTTGTGAAAAGCCGGACATATGTACAGTATCTTTGAATACTTATGATTCGGCCCGGGGCTTCGCCCTGGGGCGCCACTGGGGGATGGCTTCGGCATCTGAGTCCGAGCCATCTGAGAGGGATATCTTCCCCCTTTTGGGCGCCTCCGCCTCTGGGTTTGCGGAGGCCGCCCTCTTCTTCTTTTTCTCCTTGAGCGGAGAATTGCTCTCTTCCTCCTCCTCCTCTTCGTCTTCATCTCCCTCGTGGGAGGAGAGAACTTTGGTATCTCCGGACACAGCGTCCGAAGTACCTTTATGGCGGAGGCCACTTTTGGCCTCCTTGCCCTTCTTCTTAGCCTTCTTCTCCGGTGCCTGGTATGGCGCCAGGACCATCATCCTTGTTAGCAGAGGAATGGCTGGGTCTTCGGGTAGCGGAGCCAGACTGTAACACCCACGATGCGGCTATATCTCCCACGTGTCGAGGCACGACTTAGAGGCATAACCGCATTGTAGGTTTTGTCGCAAGAAGGGTCATCTTCACACAATCCCATGTAATGAACAAGAATGGGATAAAGAGTTGGCTTACAATCGCCACTTCACACAATACATAAACAAATTCATACATCATTCAAGATACACACATAGACCGACTACGGTCGAATCCAGATAAAAAGAAGATAACCCAACTGCTAGATCCCCGATCGTCCCAACTGGGCTCCACTACTGATCAACAGGAAAACGAAACATAGTAACGACCAAGGTCCTCGTCGAACTCCCAGTTGAGCTCAGTTGTGTCACCTGCACTGGTACCATCAGCACCTGCAACTGTTTGGAAGTATCTGGTGAGTCACGAGCACTCAGCAATCTCACACCCACGAGATCAAGACTATTTAAGCTTAGGGGTAGGAAAGGGGGTAATGTGGTGGAGCTGCAGCAAGGATAAGCATATATGATGGCTAACATACGCAAATAAGAGCGAGAAGAGGAGCAACGGAACGGTCGTCAACTAGCAATGATCAAGAAGTGATCCTGAACTCCTACTTACGTCAAACATAACCCAAAAGCTGTGTTCACTTCCCGGACTCCGCCAAAAAGAGACCATCACGGTTACACACACGGTTGATGTATTTTAATTAAGTCAAGTGTCAAGTTCTCTACAACTGGACATTAACAAATTCCCATCTGCCTCATAACCGCGGGCACGACTTTCGAAAGATAATATCCTGCAGGGTGTCCCAACTTAGCCCATTATAAGCTCTCACGGTCAACGAAGGATATTCCTTCTCCCGGGAAGACCCGATCAGTCTCGGAATCCCGGTTACAAGACATTTCGACAATGGTAAAACAAGACCAGCAAAGCCGCCCGATGTGTCGACAATCTCGATAGGAGTCGCACGTATCTCGTTCTCAGGACACACCGGATAAGTGAAGCGTACATGTACCGACGTAACCCAAGTTGCCAAGGGATGGTCCCGCACGGTGCTCTAGTTTGGACCAACACTTAGACAAGCACTGGCCCGGGGGGGTAAAATAAAGATGACCCTCGGGATGCGCGACTCCCAAGGGAAAAAGGCTAGGTGAGGCAAATGTAAAACCAAGGTTGGGCCTTGCTGGAAGAGTTTTATTCAAAGCAAACTGTTAAGGGGTTCCCATAAATCACCCAACCGCGTAAGGGACGCAAAATCAAGGAACATAACACCGGTATGACGGAAACTAGGGCGGCAAGAGTGGAACAAAACACCAGGCATAAGGTCGAGCCTTCCACCCTTTACCAAGTATATAGATGCATTAATTAAATAAGAGATATTGTGATATCCCAACATATCCATGTTCCAACATGGAACAAACTTCATCTTCACCTGCAACTAGCAATGCTATAAGAGGGGCTGAGCAAAAGCGGTAACATAGCCAAACAACGGTTTGCTAGGAAAGGTGGGTTAGAGGCTTGACATGGCAATATGGGAGGCATGATATAGCAAGTGGTAGGTAGCGTGGCAAAGCAATAGAGCAAACAACTAGCAAGCAAAGATAGAAGTGATTTCGAGGGTATGATCATCTTGCCTGAAATCCCGCAAGGAAGAAGAACGAGTCCATGAAGAAGACAAACAGATGAAGTCGAACGAATCCTCACAACTCCGAAACGAAACCGAAGCTAACCCGAGAAGCAAACCGGAAAGGAGCAAACAACATGGTAAACACACAAGCATAAGCATGGCATGATGCACAAACAAGTATGATGCATGTCCGGTTTAAAAAGGCATGGCATGGCAAAGTGCAACAAACAATACTACAAATTAAGTGGAGCTCAATATGCAACAAGTTGCATATTGAAGAAACACCACATCAATTATTTAGTTCTCTCTCGTTTATGTACCCAACAATATTAAATGTTGTTAAACATGGCAAGGGGTGAAGCATAAATAAACTATCTATTTAGGAAAGTTTAAATGAGGCCAGAAATAACAAACAACAATTCCGGAAAATCCCCATATGCATAAATAGCAATTTAAAGGAAACAACAATAATAAACATTTTTAAATGTTGTTATCATGATGCGGATGACAATGCAAGGTTTATGCCATTTTATGAAAATGTTGACATGAGCATGTTATGAAGCATTTGTCACCGTGGTGGAAGAAAGGGGTGCCACGGCAACGAATCCGAAAATGATGCCACGGCAATATATCGGTTCCGGTAGTGTGCGAATGTGGGGAACATGCTAGAGATGGTGGGGTGCTCCCGACTACCGGGTTCCCACAGGTTAGAGGCATGGAAACGAGTGACAAATCGGACACGGTGCAAACATGAGCAACTCATACAACACATGCATTCGTTCACGAGTGGTCGTTCTCGGTGGTATACCTTCAAAGCATGCATATTCGAAACGGAATGACTCCGTGCGATGTAGAGGCAGTAGATGTTCCCGGAACGGTCGTAGTGGAAGTAGTGGTACACGTTTCGGAGAGGGACTTGATGAACCCAACATCTACGGGGCGACGGTAGTGGTGCACGGTCGTCGTGGTACTTGGCATCACATCGTGTGGTCATACACATTTCGCAGATGTTCATGTCGCCAGTGTCGTGGTACTTGGGGCCTTGCTGGACTTTTTGGTCTCGGTTCTTGCGATGGTAGTGGTTCACGTCGCGTTGTGGAAGTAGTGGTTCACGGCGGAGAGGAACTTGGCGTTTCTGCTACCCGGGTCTTCGGCGACGGTAGCTGTGCATGTTCCAACATCAAACTTGGAGGGACGCCGATGTCGTGGTACTTGGTGAATCCCGGGGACGGTACTTGACGATCCAGGTATGGGTCTTGGCGGTCTTGACGAATCCAAGTGACACGAGGCACACGTCCACGGTAGTCTTCGGACTTGGGCTCCGGGTAGATGAATTGAGGGTCTCAGTCAGGAGCACTTGTGGCAAAGAAGTGCCCGCGAACGAGACGATGCAGCACGAACAGGAGGCGGATGCCACGCTCAAGCGAGCGGCGGGGCTCCCTGGTCGGAGTCGGTAGGGACGGCACGAGGCGGTGATGAAGAGGAGGTCGCAGGGAGAGCTGCTGGAGGTGGATGCAGAAGGTCGCCGGGCGGCGGAGGTACGGCGGCGCGCCGGTTGCAGGAGGCGAAGGTGGAGATGGTCCGGTTGGGCGACGCGGATGGATCTGAAGGCGGAGACGGCACGCGAGGAGGAGGTCGGGGATGGGTCGTCGAGGCTGGAACCAGGGTGGAGGCGCACAGGAGGAGGCTCGAGGCACACTGGAGGTGGTGGTGCTCGCGGGTGCAAGGCGGCCGGTGCTCGGGCTTCGGCGAACTCCGACCAAAACGGAGGGGACGAGCGGCGCGGGGCTCCTGCTGGGCGCGGAGGACGATGGATGCGGGCGCAGGTGCTCGAGGAGCTCCTCTCCTCGAGCTCTTGGGCGACGGGGACTTGGCGAGGAGGAGGCGCGGGAACACCGGTTCCATCCGGGAACGAGGCAGGGCGAGCTGGGCGGCCTGGACTCGCCGGCCGAAGGGGCGACGGGGCATGCCTTCGGGCGCCATGGGAGGCAAGGCGTGGGGCGTGTGTGTGGTGGCGGCAAGGGAACAAGAGGGAGAGAGTGGAGAGGACGAGAGATGGGATCGGTCGGGCTAGGGTTAGAGCTGGACTGCGGCTGGGCCTAGGGATGGGCCTTAGAGGCCGGCCCAGTAGAGAGGAAAGTGTGGCGGCTGGGCTCTCTCCTCTCTCTCTCTCTCTCTTATTTTCTAAGAAATAGAAAATAACAAAGAAGAGAAGGAGAAGAAAGGAGGTGTTGGGGAAGAAGTTTGACACGCGGATAATCTTCCTGGATTCGAAAAATGCGCTTGGTCTGAGAAAATAGAAGTTGGCACGAATGCAAGATTTAAATTCAAACACATTTGAATTTAATTCAAATGGTTTGAACTAGGACAAGGTTTAGGAGTGGCCAAAATGTTGAGATTTTTGGTGGAGCTCCGGAAAGTGAAGAAAGAATTTATGGGAAAAGTTTGAGGTCAAGAATATTGAGATAGAAAAGGCATGGAATTAAATTGCACGTGTGTTATGGTGAACTCCAATTAATGGAAATATTTAAATATAGCTCCCTAATATTGGGAGGATATGTTATAAAGAGAAGTCACCCTTCCCTCGATTTAAATAGATCAACCATCTATGCAATTTATTAGTTGAGTTGAGATGCAAAGATTAATGACATGATGGCATGATGACATGATGCAATGCAAAAATAAAAACACACGGTGATCACGAAAATATGGAAGTCTTCTGAAGCGTCTGTCTTGGGGCGTTACAAAGACATCGGATCCGCTCTGCCTTCTTTGTCCAGCCCTGAGGAAAGCATGGAAAGATTAGCATAGCCCTTGGGATTAAAAATCGAAGTTATGTTCGGAAGTCATAAAACTTACTAGAGTGGCCGGATGAGCGCAGTCGAGGCCGATGTCTTCGGTCAGCTTCGACCATGACTTCTGGAACTTGAAAAGCAGCTTCCAGATGTCTTCGTGCATCGTGCCGAAGAATCACTGCAGGGTCCGAGGTCCAGCCGGATTGAACCCCCGCTTATGGAGAAGCTGGCGTTGGCAGGGAGAATCCGGCGAAAAAGCATCACCTGGATCACATCAGCAAGGCTGGTGTTCTTCTCCATCATATTCTTAATGCTCTTCTGCAGCATCATCACTTCATCGGACGACGACCAATCCAGGCCCTTGTTAATCCACGAAGCAAGCCGCATTGGGGGTCCGGATTTAAACTCAGGAATGGCGGCCCATGTGGTGTCGCGGGGTTCCGTAATGTAGAACCACTCCTGTTGCCATCCCTTCACGGTCTCCACGAAGGCCCCCTTGGGCCAGATGACATTGGGGAGCTTGCTCACCATGGCTCCGCCACAGTCCGCGTGTTGCCCGTCGACCACTTTTGG
>NC_057814.1:365282360-365303882 GCF_018294505.1 Triticum aestivum | reverse complement strand
GCGATGATGAACGCCGAAATGTGACGAAAGGAATTTGGGACTAGATCGTGGAAATCTAGCCCATAATAGAACATGAGGCCGCGAACAAAAGGGTGGAGAGGAACCCCTAGTCCGCGGAGAAAGTGGGGGATAAACACCACACTCTCATTAGGCTCTGGAGTAGGGATGATCTGCTTTTTTGCAGGGAGCCGATGCGCGATGTTCATGGCCAAGTATCCCACTTCCCGGAGTTCCTTGACGTTCCTCTCCGTGACGGAGGAACCCATCCACTTGCCTTGCAAGCCGGTTCCAGACATGGCTGGAGTGTTTGGTTGGGACGGAAAAGATCGAAACTTGGGCGCTGGAGCTCGAGGACGAAAGGGCGGAGGAAGAAGAAGGCATGGGGTAAAAGGATGGGTCCTTATCCTCTTATAAATGCAGTAAATATCAAGCGCCCCCAAACAAGCCTTAAAACTCTCCTATTCCCAAGGGGTCATGCGAACGGCACGGTTGGAACACCCAAACCCGTATTGATGAGAATCCCGTAATAAGGGGACACGATATGTGCTTTGACAAGACGTGTCAATAGAGGCCGCGCCTCGAAATGCGAAGCGGGAGGCCACAAAACGGTTCAAAATAATGATAAGGCCAGACATAACGTCTCACCGAAAAAGCTGTCAGTGGACATGACTTATTTTGTTTAAGTATTTTGCCTCTGTGGTTGGGGGTTGTAACTATTATACAGAGCCGGATTCAGTTCTCTTGTTCGGAAGACTGCTTTGGTGTATTCAAAGGAGGAACCCGCCTTGCAATGCTGAAGACGATCTGCGCGCCGGACACATCGTCATTGAAGCCTGGTTCAGGGGCTACTGAGGGAGTCCTAGATTAGGGGGTCGCCGGGCATCCGGGTTATGTGACATGGGCCAGACTGGTGGGCCATAAAGATACAAGATAGAAGGCCTTCCCCCGTGTCCGGCTGGGACTCTCCTTTGCGTGGATGGCAAGCTTGGCATTCGGATGAGTAGTTTCCTTTCTCTGTAAACCGATTTTTTACCACCCTAGGCCCCTCCGGTGTCTATATAAACCGGAGGGTTTAGTCCGTAGAGGCAATCACAAATCATACAGGCTAGACATCTAGGGTTTAGCCATTACGATCCTGAGGTAGATCAACTCTTGTAACCCCTATACTAATCAAAATCAATCAAGCAGGAAGTAGGGTATTACCTCCATTAAGAGGGCCCAAACCTGGGTAAACATCGTGTCCCCTGCCTCCTGTTACCTTTGATCCTCAGATGCACAGTTCGGGACCCCCTACCCGAGATCGGCCGGTTTTGACACCGACACCAGCCGGCTTGGTCTTAAACCCAATTATGGACGGCTTTCGACTCACCAAGGTGCTCATGGACGGCGGTAGCGGACTTAACCTTATCTATGAAGATACGCTCGACAATATGCAAATGGACAAGAGTTGCATCGAGCAAAGTAGTACCACCTTTCGAGGTATTATCCCCAGTCAAGAAGCACGATGCTCGGGGAAAATTAAACTCGATGTAGTATTCGGCACGCCTGACAACTACAGGTCCGAAGAGTTGCTCTTCCACGTGGCCCCTTTCAATAGCGGATATCATGCCCTTTTGGGGCAGGACCCCTTCTCACGCTTCCAAGCCATACCCCATTACGGGTACATGAAGCTTAAAATGCCCGGGCCCAATGGAGTAATCACTGTCATCAGCGATCCGGATATAGCACTCCGTGTCGAAAACAAATCCGCATCCTTGGCCCTCGAGGCACTATCCGAGGCCCTCGCGGCCAAAGAGTTAACCACTCTACGTTCCACAATGGACAAAGACGATGTGATCCTCGACAAGAGGCCCAAATCCACCTCTTTCAAACCAGCAGATGAAATAGTCAAATTTCGAGTGCACCCGACGGATCCCAACAAAACAGCATCCATTGGAGCACAACTGGATCCAACGGTCGACGCCGCCTTATGAGCGTTCCTGCACAAAAATTGGGACATCTTTGCGTGGTATCCTTCAGACATGCCCGGAATCCCACGCAGACTGGCCGAGCATAGCCTCAACACAATAAAGGGGTTCAAACCAGTCAAGCAAACGCTGCGGTGATTTTCCGAACCCAAACGACAAGCTATGCGGGAGGAGCTAGCTAACCTACTTGAGGCCGGGTTCATGAGAGAGATCAAGCACCCGGACTGGCTAGCAAACCTGGCCATGGTGCCGAAGAACGATAAATCCTAGCGCCCCTGTGTCGATTTCAAAGACCTCAATAAGGCTTGCCCTAAGGACCCCTTCCCGCTGCCCCACATTGACGAAATCATTGACGCAACTGCAGGACATGATTCATTGTGTTTCCTCGACACCTCCTCCAGATAACATCAGATTAAGATGAAGGAGTCCGACCAGGCCGCAACGGCATTTATTACCCTGTACGGGCCTTTTTGCTTCAATACCATGCCCTTCGGGCTCAAAAACGCTGGCGCCACTTACCAACGCATGATTCAAACATGTCTGGAAAAACAAATTGGCAAAACAGTGGAGGCATATGTGGATGACGTGGTCATCAAGACTAAACATGTCGAATCATGGGGGGACGATCTGCGCCTCACATTTGACAACCTCTGAACATATGACATACGGCTCAATCCAGAAAATGTGTCTTCGGCGTTCCACCCAGGAAACTACTCGGGTTCATCGTTTCCAATAGAGGAATCGAAGCAAACCCAGCCAAAATCCGAGCCCTGTCACAATTGGCAACGCCAACAGACTTAAAGCAGGTCCAAAAACTAACTGGGTGTGTGGCAGCCTTAAGCCGCTTCATCTCTAGATTGGGAAAAAAGGCGCTACCACTTTATTAGCAATAAAAACTTTGTTAGCAAGTAACCCAATCCTAGCCGCACCAATTGTTGGCGAGCCTATGTTGCTCTATATATCCGCGACTCACCAGGTAGTGAGTGCCGTACTCGTCGTCGAACGAGAGGAAGAGGGACATAAATTCCCTGTCCAGAAACCGGTGTACTATGTATCAGTGGTCCTTACACGATGCGAATCTCGATACCCTCACTATCAGAAGATAGCTTATGCGGTCTTTATGGCAACCCGGAATCTACGACACTACTTTCAAGAGTGTTCGATCACGGTGGTATCCGAAGTACCACTCAATGACATCATAAATAATCGGGACGCCACTGGCTGCATAGCCAAATGGGCCATCGAGCTCTTACCATTTGAAATAACATAGAAGCCATGCCGAGCCATTAAATCTCAGGTGGTGGCCGATTTTGTCGTCGAGTGGACGGAAGCTGAGCTCCCTAAAGAGTACAAAACATACTCCAATTGGATCATGTACTTTGACGGCTCTAAAATGTTAGCTGGACTGGGGGCTGGTGTCATCCTGACATCCCCTACGGGGGACACAGTCCGCTACGTGTTACAAATCATGTATACGGATTCCAAAAATGCAGCCGAATATGAGGCACTACTACATGGTCTTTGAATGGTGTCTCTATGGTCATACAACGCCTAGAGGTGCGTGGGGATCCGAACCTTGCAATATCCCAAATAAATGGATAATTCGATGCCAAAGGCCCAAAAATGGCGGCATACCAAAACGCCATACTCATAATATCAGCTCGGTTTGAGGGGCTCGAGTTCCATCATGTTGCTCGAGACAGTAATCAGGCAGCGGCACTACAAAAAAATACACTTCCGTGATGATACGTGTTTGTCACAGTAGGTCACATTTTCTGTCATGCATGTACATCCATGACGATTTTATGACAAAATTAAGATAGTCATACATGTGCTGTCGTAGAAGTGTTCCATGACATTACCAAAATTATCATCACGGAAGTGTCCACTTCCATGACGATAAATCACGCGTCATAGAAGTGCTTTCATCAAGGGTGACCGACACGTGGCATCCACCATAACGGGTCGTCGTTAAGCTATCGGGTCCGGTTTTGGATCCGATAACCCATTAACAGCCCGAACCAATGGGGATTTTCCACGTGTAAAATTCTCATTGGCCGGAGGAAACACGTGTCGGCTCACCGTTGGGACAGATGTCATCCACTCATTGGACAGGAGGCGCTTATGATACGTCGACACGTGGCACGGCCCAACAGAGGCCCATTCCGGTGAAAAGGCCGGCCCGTTTGACTTGGTCAAAAGATAGCGGGCCGGCCCACAGAAAGCATGTTAACGGCATGTTCGCACATAGCCCATTTACAGCCTGCTAACCAAGGGCCCGTTACGGCCTGTCAGAATTAGGTCCAGTAGCGTCATCTGGGCCGTCCAATATGATTCCAGCCCGTTGTAACTTCTGGCCCATGACGTCTTTTGGCCCATATGAGGCACTTTGTAACTCTTGGCCCATTAACGGCCCGTGGTGAAACTGGCCCGTAATGAACATTATATCGCTTTATACCCATTAACGGCCCATTATTCCATTGGGCCCTTTCAAGCCCATGTTATCTTTCGGCCTTCTCAGGGCCCATTTGTTCTTGGGCTCATTTCCAGCATTCGGTTACTTACGGCCTGTTACTGGCCTTTTCTAATTGTGGGCCAAATACAGCCCGTGGTTACAGTCGGCCCGTTTGTGGCCCGTTAATCCGTTCGGCCATTTCATAGCGTCATCAAATACGACCGATTAACGGCGGCCCGTTATGGTCGGCCCATGAACGGACGTTTCTAACTCTAGCCCGTTCAAGGCCCATAATGCAGTCCGTTGTTCGCCCATGTTTGGCCGATCGATCATATTGCTCGTAGAAGGCCCATTGATGCTATGACCCGTAGAAGGCCCATTGTTTCTACGGCCCTTAGAAGGCCCATTGTTTCTACAGCCCTTAGAAGGCCCATTGTTTCTACAACCCATTGGAGGCCCATGGTAAGTACAGTAAATATGTAGCCCATCGTTATTGTGGCCTAGTTTTAAAAAATAGGTTATTGCGGCCACTACCAAACCGCAGAAAAAGAACTGCACTGACTACAAGCAAACAAATAAACAAGACAACAAGGAAATAAATAGGCAAGCAACTTATGCTAGGCTATCATGGCTATTACACATATTACATCCACTGGGCATCAAAGTTCGCCGCCAGTGCAAATATAGGGAACAAAGCAGCATATCTATTACACTAGTTGTCAAAGTTGGCGACCAGTGCAAATAAACGCCGCAACAAAACAAGTCAAGAACTAAAACCACTTCAGAAGAGCTCAAGAAACAATATCCTTGGTTTCCATAATGTTGGCAAGATGCTTAGCAAGCTTATTAACTTTCTCTTGTTTGGCGCTTAAATCCTCCAGCGCTTGCTGTTGCACAAGAAAGTATGCATCTGAATTCTGCAGAGACTTCCTCAGTCCTTCGGCTTCTTGCCGCAGCACAGCTGACTGATGCCTTTCAGCTTGTAGCTGAGACTGAAGAAGCCGAAGTGATTCAGGCAGCGAGTTCGAAGAGCTTGTGCCAGCGGTACTGGCCAGTAACTCGAACACTACATCAACGCAGGACTGTGGGGTTTTCTCACTATCTACAAGATCGTTTTTATCACCTTTCTTGGAGACCAACAAGGCTGTCTCACTATCTTGAACCTTATCTGCATTACTTTCTCTACCATTGCATAGTGGGGTGCTCTTCTCCAGTATTCTGTTCGCATACTACAAGGGAAACAAGCAGACACATCATAGGTTAAGCATCTAGTATACGAAACTCATTTTGGTAATCCGGTTCAGTAGTAAGGTGGACAGGATAACATCATGAAACAAACATATATCTATGTACTATGGTCACTGTATTATCCATATCATTCTAGTTTATATTGCCAAATCAAGATAGAGACACAGTTCAACTCATATATTTTTAAGACACAGCAGCATAGGCAGAATATAAGTGTGAGAAACTACACAACATTGGCAACACTTGTAATGTGCATCACATGAGAGCATAACTGTTTATACAACTGAAACTTAAATAAACATAGAGCAAGAAGTTAGAACATCAATCCAGTTAAAGAAATAGGTTTAAAACATACCTGTTGCGCCATTGGAGTTTCAATTGGACCCTTCAAATTCGAAAGTAGTTGGTATGAGTAAATACAGTGATGAAACAACAAAGGAGTATGGACCATAGCTACGAAATCTGACCTGAGAACAGTTGCTCTTCTGCTTTAAACATGGAGTTTGGGTTCGCTGTGGTGGTCTTCGTGCTTTGGGCACTACAGTTGCTTTACAAACTTCTCGTGTGGGGGTACTCTATGGTGGACTTGGTGCTTTGTCAACTAGAAGTGGGTTACTATCCGCTGGGGTTTGGGTTAGATGGGTTGTAGCTGGTTCTCTGCCCAATGGTGTAAGTGTGCAATATGGAAGAGTCTCGATCATGTGTGGTGGGGCTAGTTTGTGGGCCAGTACAACCATGGTTCGATCTGCATCGACAGGTAGCACTGTCTTTTGTGAAGAACGGGTTTTTGCTCCCTTAGATACTGCCATCACCCCCTCCAATTCAAATGGCTGATAAACAAGAAAAGAAATTGAACGTACAGACATTGTATGATAGGCAGATGTGGCAAGTCACATATATGTTGTCTAACCAAACAGGACAACATGACACAATTTCACATATATGATGCCTAACTAAACAGGATAGCATGACACAGTTTCAGATATATGATGGATAACTTAACAGGATATAATGGCATAATTCAACATATGATGAGTATCTAAGCAGGATGACATGACAAAACTATATGATGTCTTTCTAAAATAGGTTGGGATGAAATAGTTCACATAAATGTTGTCTAAGTATATAGGATGGCATGATATAATTGACATAATTGATTCATATACTAAGCAGCTGGCCCTCGCATGTATGATCTCTAAACTAAGCAGGTGGAATTCAATATTGTGCATATGATGTCTAAACTAAGCAATCCAAGACACCATATGCATGATATGAGAAATATAAACATTGCAACTTAGAGCATACACCTCAGGTGGGATATAGGACTGGTCATTTGTCTCTGAATCCTCCTCTGAGGATCTCCCTGTAACCATCGAGATATATGCTTCAACAGATACCATTGCCTGCTGTGAAGACCTTGTTTTCACTCCTGATTTTTCCATAACCGGCTCAAATGGCTGATAAACATGAAGAGTAGTTCAATACACATAGATTGTCGACAAATAGAATACGTAATGAAAAAAAAATGGCATGAGATAATTCACATATATGATGTCTCGCTACATGGCGGTGCATAATTCACATATATGATAACTGGTTAAAAAACATGGCATTGCATAATTCACATATCTGATATAGAAAGCAAACAGGAGGCATTCACACAAAGCATGTCTAATCTAAGCAGATGGCATGTCAATGCAAGACACCATATGCATGATATGAGCAATACTACCCTGCCAAGTTAGAGCATGCACCTCGGGGGGGATAAGACTGGTCATCTGTCTCTGGATCTTCCTCTGAGGAGCTATCTGTAACCAGCAAGAAATCTGCATCGACAGGTAGAACTGACTGCTCAGAATACCTTGTTTTCACTCCAGATTTTCCCATGACCGACTCAAATGGCTGATCCACAGGAAGAGTAGATGAATGTATAAACATTGTTGACAAATGGAATACATTATTAAAAAAAATATGGCACGATACAATTCACATATACGATGACTGGCTAAACAGGATGGCATTGCATGATTCACGTATATGATACCTGGCTAAAGAAGATGGCATTGCATAATTCCCATATACTCCCTCCGTTTCTAAATATTTGTCTTTTTAGAGATTTTAAATGGACTACCACATACAGAGTATATAGACATATTTTAGAGTGTAGATTCACTCATTTTGCTCCGTATGTAGTCACATGTTGAAATCTCTAAAAAGACAAATATTTAGGAACGGTGGAGTATGATATAGAAACCAAACAAGTGGCATTCACACAAAGCAAATCTAAACTAAGCTGATGACATATAAGATGTATAATGTAAGTAATGTGAAGCGCCATATGCATGATATGACCAATATCAGCATGCCAGGTTAGAGCAAACACCTCAGGTGGTAAATAGGAGTGGTCAGCTCCCTTTGAATCCCCATCTGAACAGTTATCTTCCTTTGGAATACAATCTGGAATGGCGGGAGGGGGGCACTTCGCCCACCATGGAGCAGCGTCTGCATGACCTTATATTCCCACGCAATGTTCTTCTCTTTTTCTCTACATGTTCAGTACGATTATGTACAATAACTGACATGCATAATAGAAAAATTAGTTAGATTTTGTAAGGCCTAAGGGGTGCATGCAGAAATCAAGACTGATGGTGCAAACGAGTGGATAGATCCAAAACTATTGATAGTAGGTAGATTATAACTTCAGTTTAAAAAGACAGACAATGGATCATCTACTGTTTGTTGCCCACCCAACATGAACCACATAGAAGACCCCAGATGAACCAGATAGTAGACAGATACTATTAGTTGCTGCCTCGATATGAGACCCACGGGCATTTTAAAACTCAAGTTTGAACGATAAAGTAGCAGGTAATAATAACCGATGTATAACATAAGCAAACATGAAAGACTGCAACCTCTCTTCCGGAACTGTGTAGTCCTCAGGTTCATCTGCTCAGTCGATGATCGTAATGCAGTTGGCGTGGCTGCCGGCAATGTGGAAGATGATCTGAGGCGGTGAAAGAAAGTCTGCAGGGGGAATCTCTGCTGCAGTGAACGCTTCTGTTGATGGTGCACCTCAGGTGGGGTGGATGACGGCATGGCAGGAGCAGGACATAACACACAGAGTTTTCTTTGACGCCTATCTGAAAATGAAGTAAATCTGTAAGGGATCCTTAGAATTGGAGGATTCTATAAACGCAGGGACAGGAAAAACACATGAATAGTATAGGAATGCACGTGCAAAACAGAGCATTTGGAAACATAGGGTTTTTGTCAACCTGGATGTTTGGTTCACATGAATTGGAAGAACACAGGAATGGAGAAACATGGTCAAATTAAAGTCAAATCACGTGAAAATGAAAAAAATAAGAATCTTATTATGCCAGTAATGCAATTAGTCCTGTTCTTCATCCATATTAATTTGAAAAGGACGTCCAAGTGGATATTAAAATTCCTATGTTTTTTCTTTGAAAGAGACACCAAAGGAAAAAAAATCCTCCAGTTTTGCTTTGCTCCACTCCTTCTAACCAAATGCACGAATAGTAGTACCATAGTAGTTCCATAGCAAAGGATCCCTGAGGGATTGACATGAATGCAGAGTAACAAAGTGATGCAACGAGTGTACAACCTCTTTGCATAGCCTTGTCGACCTCAGCATCATTGGTTTGGACGTGGAAGATGGTGATGCTGGTGTGACTGTCGGAGGCGGGGAAGAAGATCTGAGGCGTCTGGAAACGGTGCCGAGGGTACTGCTCCGTGTGATGGACGGTTCTGTCGTTGGAGCAGCTCCGGTGAGGTGTACGGCAGCGAGGCTGAAGGAGGACAAGACATACAATGTTAATCTGAAGTGGGACTCTAATATCATCTGCAATAGATGATGTAAAATACATCACCAAGAAGTGCTAGATGTAAAACGCATCAGCCGCGCCACGGCCGCTCCGAAAAATGTTGTAAACACTATTCACTCTGAACTTAACTGAAGAAACTGAACTTTACAGTCAAAACTGAATTTTACTGTCGAAACTGATTTAACTAGTAGCAGAGCATTGCAATAGATGTCTAGGGAATTCGAACACTAGTAGCAGAGAAGCAGTGATCTAAATTAGAAGATGCTCGAGTAGGGAACGCACTAGTAGAGAGCAAGTCGTGCAGCAGCACCGCGAGCGAGTGCTAAAGCAGCAACTCATGTAGCTTCCGGAGGTCGTGCAGCAGCAGCGGAGCGAGAGCAAGAGTAGAGTAGCAGCACAAATGAGAGCAAGATTGCAGCAGCAGCACGACCGACAGCAATAGCAGAGCAGAGCAGCAGCACGAATGAAAGCAAGAGCAGTGCAGCAGCGCGACCGACAGCAAGAACAGAGCCGCAGCGCGAGCGAGAGCCAGAGCAGCAGCAGCAGCGCGAGCGAGAGCCGGAGCAGCAGCAGCTAGTGCCAATGTGGAATTCCCGCCGAGGAAGCAATGACATGGGGGAGAGACACCGTGGATGAAGTGGACGGCAATGGCGCCGTCGATGGAGACCCACCATGGCTGCTCGGTATCGAGCACCGGTAGCCCCGTGAGATCGAATAAAAGATAAAATGCAGTGGCGAGTGCAGAACCTCCTTGGTGGCGCCGAGTTGGCCTCGGATTCATCGGAGGAATTGGTGAGGGTGCTGCGGTTCCAGTGGGGCAGGTGAACACGGGGCTGTGGGGATGGAGGTGGCGCGATAGACGAGGCAAACATCGGGGCAGCTCCTTGGAGGTGGAGGCGGGCACAGCTGATCTGGCGGGACGACGAGATCGACGACGGTTCCTCATCCGGTGCGGTGGATGAGGGACGGTGAGCTGTTGCAATGGACGACGTCGTCGGGGAAGAGTCTCCAGCTGGGCGAAGCGTGGGGTTTCGCTGGTTTTGGCGGCCTCGGTGTACAAATGGGGGGGCGAAGGGGAAGGTAGGGGGATCCATGGCTTAGGGACGTGCTTGTCCGAAATGTAGGGTAAGTTACCAGCATACCCCCACCGGTTTTGACACCGTGACGTCTAGCCGACATTTCCGTCTGAGGGGTAGAAGGGGGATTTCGCGTGTCTGGGCTGCGGGACCAATTTCGGATGAGGAGGGAGTTTTCGCGCATGAGAAATTTCGGGATAACAGGCGCGGCGCGGGTTGAAGAGGCGGGAGTTTCAAAGCAGATGAAACAAAAGATAATCGAGCTTGAAAATTTCGGGATAACAAGGCGCGGATTCCTTGTTCGGCAAAACAAACTTAACGTGTACAAAAATAACAATTCATACAAGACACAAGAGAGTCATGCCCCTTTTACTATATTGCTATAAATGTCATTGAAAAACCTACAAGAAAAATGTAAAAAAAAATCGGGAGAACAAGATTACCCTGTACATTACCAAATTGATTCGCACTTCCCTCAACAACAATAAAAAACAAATCAATTCCCACCAAAAGAAAGATTCATGTCCCTTTTTATATGATTACAAATGCCAGGATCTCGAATTTCAATTTTTGAATCCACGTTATGTTGAATTCGAATATATCGTTAGGTGACCTTGCTGTTTATAATGGATGTAGTCCTACATTTTGATCTTCCATCATATATGAACATTTTACTCCACCCGATGAACATATATATTGTCGTCTACCATATTGACTAAATTTGAATCAATTTTCCTTATTTGAATACGATTGGGGTCAAGTTATACAATCATTTAAATATTATCTAGATAACAAAAAACATGCATATAGCAGTAATCATATTTCACTATGAACTACATGTAACATACGATCTCCAATAAAAATATTTGTATCCATTTTATGTTGAATTCAAATCAGAGTACATTGGTCTAGGTGGCGAGATGTTCGGGATAATCTAAACCTAGTTTTTATATGTATAAATTTTGGCTGAATTGGGACAAGTTTTGGTAGAAGCTTCTTGCAAAACTGGAGATTCTCACAACAAGCCTCGTGGTTCCGAGAGGGAACGTGTCACCTTTGTGTGCGAAACGATATACGCTGCCTCCCCCCTGATTTTCTTTATAGAGGAAACATTGAACTATATGAGTGCCCTGTTAAATTTTAGAATTATTCCGGGTTCGTTTGGCCTTTTTTATACATTAATTGAGTTTCTGGACATTTAATGTGCATAATCCAAATTTGAACTGCAAGCAGATGGTCCGGTGCACCAAAGTTGGTTGAAAAATACATGTGTGTCCTTGGGTGAATTTCTAGGTCCCATGCAGGAAATGGGAATGAAATTCAAACATCTGGGCGTCGTGACTCGGCTGAGAACATCGAGAAACTTGGTTTTTAAATTCATCCAATGCCAATACTCGCCTGGAAATCATGAAACATGGCATGGTGTCATGTCATGGCACTAACATGCTGTAGTAAAAAATTGGGCCGATTTGGAACAAGTTTTGGTATAAGTTTCTTGCAAACCGGAGCTTCTCTCAAGAAGGCTTGTGGTTCTGAGAGGGAACGTGTCACATTTGAGTCTGAAATGATATACGCTGCCCCTCTTGAGTTTCTTTACAAAGAAAACATAGAACTACATGAGTGCCCTGTTAAATTTTGGAATTATTTCGGGTTCGTTTGGCCTTTTTATACATTAATTGAGTTTCTGGTCATTTAATATGCATAATTCAAATTTAAACTGCAAGCACATGCTCCCGTGCACCAAAGTTGGTTGAAAAATCACATGTGTGTCCTCGGTTGAATTTCTAGGTGCCATGCAAGAAATGGGAATGAAATTCAAACATCTGGCCGAGAACATTGAGAAACTTGGTTTTAAAATTCTTGTAAATCCAAAACACGCCTGAAAATCATGAACTTGGCATGGTGTCATGTCATGGTACTACCATGCTGTGGTAAAAAAATTGGCCGAATAGGAACAAATTTTGGTATAAGCTTCTTGCAAACCGGAGCTTCTCTCAAGAAGGCTCGTGGTTCTGAGAGGGAACGTGTCACCTTTGAGTGCGAAACAATATACGCTGCCCCCATGAGTTTCTTTACAGAGGCAACATAGAACTACATGAGTGCTCTATTAAATTTTGGAATTATTCCGGGTTCGTTTGGCCTTTTATATACATTAATTGAGTTTCTGGTCATTTAATGTGCATAATTCAAATTTGAACTGCAAGCACATGCCCCCGTGCACCAAAGTTGGTTGAAAAATCACATGTGTGTCCTCTGTTGAATTTCTAGGTCAGATGCAAGAAATGGGAATGAAATTCAAACATCAGGGCATCGTGGCTCGGCCGAGAACATTGAGAAACTTGGTTTAAAATTCTTGCAAATCCAAAACATGCCTGATAATCATGAAACTTGGCATGGTGTCATGTCATGGTACTACCATGCTGTGGTAAAAAAATTGACCGAATAGGAACAAGTTTTGGTATAAGCTTCTTGCAAACCGGAGCTTATCTCAAGAAGGCTCATTGTTCTGAGAGGGAACGTGTCACCTTTGAGCGGAACAATATACACTGCCCACCTTGAGTTTCTTTACAGAGGCAACATAGAACTACATGAGTGCCCTATTAAATTTTGGAATTATTCCTGGTTCGTTTGGCCTTTTATACATTAATTGGGTTTCTGGTCATTTAATGTGCATAATTTAAATTTGAACTAAAACCACATGCTCCCGTGGACCAAAGTTGGTTGAAAAATCACATGTGTGCCCTCGGGTGAATTTCTAGGTCCCATGCAAGAAATGGGAATGAAATTCAAACATCTGGGCATCGTGGCTCGGCCGAGAACATTGAGAAACTTGGTTTTAAAATTCTTGTAAATCCAAAACACGCTTGAAAATCATGAAACTTGGCATGGTGTCATGTCATGGTACTACCATGTTGTGGTAAAAAAATGGCAGAATAGGAACAAGTTTTGGTATAAGTTTCTTCCAAACCGGAGCTTCTCTCAAGAAGGCTCGTGGTTCTGAGAGGGAATGCGTCACCTTTGTCTGCATAATTCAAATTTGAAATACAAGCACATGCTCCAGTGCACCAAAATTGGTTGAAAAATCACATGTGTGTCCTCGGGTAAATTTCTAGGTCCCATGCAAGAAATGGGAATGAAATTCAAACATCTGGGTGTCGTGGCTCGGCTGGAAACATTGAGAAACATGGTTTTTTAATTCATGTAAATCCAAAACACGCATGAAAATCATGAAACTTGGCTTGGTGTCATGACATGGCACCAACATGCTGTGGTAATTTTGATGTCCGATTTGAGTAGGCACACACATTAACAATCAACAAAGTCATTTTGGAACAAGTGTTGTCATGTTACAATCGGAAACACAAGTATTATTGAAACCGTGGGCATTCTATTTACCATTTACGTGCCACCACGCGTCCCCTTTTTTTATTAGCTAGGAGGCGCCGTGTAGGGTAGCTATTTGAGTACGGGAGGCGTGCGATCAGACCCCTGCGCGTGCTTATCGGGAGGACAGCCCTTTGACCTCCATCTGCCGTCCACCTCTCTCCCAAGGTCTCCGTTAATGGCGCCCGAGCCTCTGATTAATGGCGTGGCTATGTCTCACTATACTGAGATTTAAGAGAGAGAAAAAAGAAAATATGAAAAGAAAATTTTGCACGGATCTTGATGTAAGATCTGACGGACCTATATAGCAGCTACTGCGACTTATAGCAAGACTGATGAATATATAAGGACGACGACAGTAGATAATAATTGTCTTACATAATTAGGAAGATAATTGAAAAAGCCACATGCAGCTACGCCCGAAATACACAAGGGCAAAAGAAGAAGGAAGACAACGATCTGGCTCGCTGATCTCTACTTTCTTGATGCGTTGCTACAGGCCGCGGGAACTAGTCCCCACGGCGAGCGGCGATGAGCTCGGTCGTGTCCTCAAGACGCTGCTTGAGAGCATCCACGGATTCCTCCACCAGCCTTTGGCGCTCAATGCGGAGCATGTCATTCTCGTCCATAAGTTTCTTGACGATGACGCCGGTCCTCTTCAACAAGGCACTGGTCTCCTCCTACTGCTCTGCACTTCGAACGATCTTCGCCCTCAGCAGGTCGCGCTCGGCTCAGAGCCTCTCATTGCCCTCCCGTAGTTGCCGGATGACGCCGGTAGCCTGTTCAAACGAGGCTTTCATGTCATCCTGCAACCTCGCCCAGCCGGAGTTCTGATCCATCTGGCTATGGACGATCGCATGCATGCGCCTGTAAGAGTCGTCGCCTACCCGCGAGACATTTTCCCAGGATGCCGCGGCGCGGCGGGACATCTCTGCTGCATTCACGGCGGGGCGGGGCATCTTTGCTGCTTCCGTGGCGCGGATGGACCAGTCTACTGCATCAAAGGCGCGACGGGACCTCCGTGCTGCTTCGGCGGCGCTGCAGGACCTCTGTGCTGCTACTTCTGCGCGGCGGGACATGTCGACTGCTTTCACGGCGAGGCGGGACATCTCTCGTGCTTCCGCCTCCATGCTCGCCTCTCCCTGGTGGTAATCTCTCGACCCAGAACTCACGCTGGCCATGGCAGACACAAGGGAAGGATGTTGAATGACTTGTTTGTTTTTGTGGATGAGGAGTTGAGGAGGAATGTGCGGTCATCTTGGCATAGTAGTATTTATAACCGAGTACTAATACGCTCCTAAGTGGGAAACCGTTTAGGTTGTCATCGGTGTGAACAGGTTTGCAATTAAATATAGCGTGGTAGTAGTAATTTGGAATGTGATGAGACGCAAGCTCAAAATTTATTGACGGTTCTAGTTTCGAACTATTCCCCGATGGCGTAAAGTGGGAAGTGTTAAGCCTTAGTGATGGCGAGGCGCAAAGAAATTAGGATTGGAGAGAGTACTACTAGTAGTAGTAATACTTTGATGTGTCGCGTCAACTCGCACAAGTATGCAACACTTCCTGAACAAACAAGCATATAAGCTGTTATACTGCTTATAAGCTATTATACTTCTTTCCCAAAGGATCTTTATAAATATCCATTCGACTGTTGAAATTACTTTAACTATTGATCTGATGTCAAAGTAATTGCTGCATTGCCACCAAAACTCACCATCTCTTAAGCTAAAGTAGACCAAGCTAACCCCTATATTAGCATATTACTAAGATAAACAGAAGGCACTGTAGAATCATTTAGGACGTGAGCTTGTCAATCTGAATGTGGAGGGACACCAACTCAGCCCCGGCCAGCAGCTTGGGCGGAAATGTGAAGAAGGTCAGCTCCTACACGGTGATGTCACCGAGATTCTTGCTGCTTGTCACGTCCATTTCCACCTTGACGGCGTCGGTCCTGCCTTTGGGCTCCCCCGGCGGGCTGTTCGCCCACAGCTTGGCCACGTTGTGCGGCAGTGGGGATGGCCCTGCTCTAATGTAGACGACTGACACGACGATAGGCGCACCGATGTCGAGCATGCCGCTGACCAAGAAAAATGCGTGGCCGTCCTCCTCCGCGAATAGCAAGAGCCGTGGCTCCGACAGTGGCACTTGCAGTAGGAGCACCTTGTCGTACTGGATCCTGTGCACGGGCATGGGATGCATGGTGCTGATGTGGTGGGAGAGCGCCGGCGGCGGGCCTTCATAGCCGCAGACGGGCACGGGGCATTTGTAGCGCGCGAGCGGACACACGCTCTGGTGATCGGCGAGCTTGTGGTAAGTGACGTAGAGCCCACAGCCTTTGTGCGGGCACTCCACCCTCACCGAGGAGAGGACGGCATCCACCGCCATGTTACGCATGTCAAAGCCACCGCCGTGCTCGCACTTTTGGCACTGCCGCTGGTTGCTGGGGCGCTCGACGCGGCAGTCCGCGCAGGCCAGGTGCCCTCCCTTGCATTGCACAAATCAATTGAACAACACATCAATCAAGAAACCTGCACCTTGCTCGATCAGCTGAACGGACGAGGTGTATTCGAACCTCATACATTGGAGGCTTCAAGGGGCGGAGGCACAAGGGGCAGTGGAGCAAGGTGAGGTCCATCGAGACCATAGAGAGCTCCATCGTCGGGTCCTGTTCCATGTGCATGATCTCGCCCTCCTCGTGCACAAGCATCTCTCGCTTTAGGGCCGGGGCATTAGAGAGCTTTACCATCACATATCCATTCTACTTCAAGGTGCATTAAATCAACACATGCAAGTATCAAAAGGAGAGTCACGGCATGCATGCATCGTTATAATTAATGCATCGGTAAACGCAAATTATTGAAATATATCGAGTGCAGTGCTTTGATGTGTCGCGTCAACTCGTACAAGACCAAGAAGTTTGATTACTACAACGCCCTCTCCCTCGCGGACTGAGCTCCGGTGCCTTAACTCGACCTGCCTTTGGCTGCATGATAGGTGGGCCACCCACCTGTTGGGCCCACCTGTCATACACGCAAAGGTAGGAGCAGTAAGTCAATGAAGCTGCGTCCATCCCTTGCCCATGAGCGTGGTGCTGGCAGGACTAGGAGAAGCTTTCGCTACACGCTCTCCCTCCCGCACGCGGTGGACATGCAGCAGTTCAATCGGTGTCAGATGGCCAGAAGCATACTGTAGTACTCCTACACTGCAGTAGTACTCCATCATTGTTCGACTTCCCGAAGAGGCGAAGAGCCAAGCGCAGCCCGGACGCTCGTGTGGCAGTTTGGATGTGTAGAGTAGTCTAGGATAGCGTGTACCATGCCTGTAAGCTTAAAATCGTTGGGGTTGGCTCCATGCTTTTTTTATTAAAATAATCTTCTGGCCCTACCTGTCATCCTGGTGATTGTAGTTTGCACGCTCATCTAGTCAAGACAAGAATATATATTTTAATTTCTGGTGGGGTAAATGTTAGAGGTTGCAGCAAATATATTGTACACTGCGGGTCTTTCAACCAACTTTAGAGGCAACCATGTGGGGCCAGTGCTATGACGTGTCGCATCAACTCATACAACGAGGAGAAGCTTGATTTTACTACAACACGCCTTCTCCCTCGCCCATGCACGCGGTGGCTCGCAGAGGAGGACATGCTATTGCTTATAGTACTACACCAAGCTATCCCTCCTGCTCGCGGTGGACGGACATGCAGCAGTGGATTCGATACTGTAGAAGCAGTAGTAGTAACATCATTGTTTGTCTTCTCGAAGAGGCGAAGAGCCAAGCGCAACCCGAACGTGGAAGTTGCAAACCTTGGAGCACACATATAGCCAGGCTGTTGCATGAGACAAAATTGCTATGTGAGCCCACTATTGTAGTACTTGCTAGTATAGCCCTATAACCAGAAAGGAGTATTTGCCTTTCTAGAGATTTCAACAAGTGACTAGACTACACCGAGACGGAGTACATATGGAGCAAAATGAGTGAACGTACACCGAAAATAAATACGTAGTTCTCTCGTTTTCCTCTCCGCCTTGGTCGCGGTGCACAATATTGAGTATACTAGTACTGACTAGTCTCTTTTTGACACGCATTTACGTTTTTTTAACACAGTACAGATGCAAGCGCTCATATACACGTGCATACACTCACCCCTATGAACGCACACACGCACACACTACCCCTATGAGCACCTCCGAAAGACTGAGCTGACATACTCCCTCCTTTCCGGTTTATAGGGCTTATCTCAAAATTTTAGTTTTCCCATTTTATAAGTCTCGATTTGTACGTTCCCCATCACATGTTCAGATTTCAAGGTGCAATAAATCATTGCATGCAAGTATTAAGAGAAAATTGACTAATGCATGTACTTCATGCATGCATGCATTGCAATTAATGCATTGGTAAACACAATTTTTGAGGAAAACAAGCGCATTAATTGAGTGGTTTTGCAAACCAAAAATTGTTCCACCACTCACCATCTACCTTGGTTGGTGAGATTTTTGAATTGAGCCCTATAAACCGGAAAGGAGGTAGTACTATCATCTTGAAATTTACGAAGTCACCAGAGGCACCTCGTCGTTGACGGGAACGTCTCCTGACACGCGATAGACCCGAGTGGCAATCGCCTCCATAGGTGCTTGAATGCCAAGGAGGGAGAGGGTAGCGGTTCCCGAGACTTGAATGGTCAATGATGCATCCTCAATTACATGCAGAGGGAATTAATTGGAGAAGCAGAATAGAGCCAGCACGATGTGAATGCAACAGAGTTTGGACTCTCATATAAAGGCGCCCACCACTCCAATCCATCTACTCCTAGTCTCTACCCAACACTGCTCACTCCAATCCAAGACCAAGTGACCAGAAGCCACAAGCACCTATGGAGGCGATGGACGCGAGTGACAGTCGGCTGTGCCAAATCATCCAAGGTGCTGGCCTGCGGCCCCGCACCGCGCAACGTTTCCAGACGGTGCTGGCGACCGCCGGCGTCGTAGCCCTCGCTGACGCCAACTTCGCCTCTCGCATGGACGACATGATGGTCAACTCCATCCGCAAGTTCACCGCCGTCAAGAAGTGCGCGGACGACCTTGTCGTACTGCACCAGCCTGCGCGCCCAGGCTCCTGATTGCCTGCCACCCTCATCGGCCTCCATGGTGACGAACTCTTTCAAGCCCTGGTGGCCCTGCAGGTGCCAGAGGTCGCGATGAAGAATGTGCACCTCAAGGCCGCGCTCACCGCGCAGCGCCTCGCCATGCAAGAAACCATCGACCTGCACATCCACGTCTACGAGGAAATCGTCTACATAGGCCACTACAAGGCCAGGAAGGATAGAAAGACGTTGGCCTTCTTCCAGCGGTTGGAATCTTTGGACGCCATTGTTCAGAAGCACGTCGACCTGGCCACGAAAGCCGCTGCTACTTAGCCGTCGTTTAGTGGGCCGGTGCCCTGAGTCAAGGAGGTGGACGTTGTCGATGGATGCATCTCTTCTTCTTGCCTCTTGTAACCAGCACTACATCACCTCGTGGCCTTAATGTTTAATTAGTATATTACTCCCTCCATTCCCAAATATAAGTCTTTCTAGAGATTCCAGCAAGTGACTACATACGGAGCAAAATGAGTGAATCTACACTCTAAAATATGTCTATATACATCCGTATGTTGTATTCCATTTGAAATAACTAAAAAGGCTTATATTTAGGAACAGAGGGAGTATATGGCATTTTTATTCCAGTCATAACGTTTTCACTGTGCGGTGGGGCCGCAGTTGATCAAACCGACCATCGGCAAATCCCCACCCCGCCCATCGGGTGTCGGCTGAGTTTAGAATTAGAAGAGAGAAATGAGGGAGAAGAGCTAGCTGTAGAACGGACGCTGTTGTCAGATGGGACTCGTGTTGATAGAATAGGAGTACTGAGCACTCGTACCTCTTTTTTTAGGGAAAAGTAGTCGTATGTCTAGTACCACTAGTTGGGTGCGTGCGACCTATACCTGTCATCGATTTAGGTCTCCTTTTCGAACCGCAGCTACGCTTGACCGCACATATTTTTTCACGCATTTATCCTCCTATATGTACTCCTAGGCTATTCCTACGTGCTCCCTTTCACCGACATGTGGGACATGGAGCATCTGGGTCGTAGTGCATGCACGACTCGGAGCATATGCTGGGGTACTTTACATTTCAGACTTCACGAATTACATGCAAACCCCCCGCAGAAGAATAAATAAATAAATGAATTACTACATGAAACCGGATTATTTCTGTAGAAACCAGAGCACGTTCATTAAATTTCGGACATTAAACGTTTATAAAAAATGATCGGACCTACACCCGTCTAAGGGCCTCTTTGATTCGCAGGATACTGAAAACACAGGAATGGGGAAAGTATGATGGCGATGAACCGAGACGAGGAGAACTAAGTAGTCAAATGATTGAGAATGAACATTTATTGTCAATCTAACCCTCTAAATGAGTTAGAGTTAGATTCTAACCCTGAACTAACTCTAAACCAAAGAGGTGTATGGATGGCAGGGTTAGATTGACAATAAATGTTCTTTCCTGTTTCCTACCGGATTTGGTGTGGCCGGCTCTTGTGTGTCCTCCTCTCGCTCACAATTGACATAAATGAACCATCTTTATAAATCAAGCATGCAAAACATGATAAATTTTACTTTGTCCATACAAATGAGATATCCCACTTAAACATACAAGTTGTCAATCAAGCTTCACAAAAAATACACTCCATGAAACAAAGCATGAGCTAACTCATCACGGAAGTCATTCACGATAGGGAGGGAGCCCGAAGCCCCTCACGCACCCAGGGAGGAGCTCGTCATCGCCGCTCTGGTGGAAGGCTCTGTAGAGCCCAAGCCCCAGGAATCCCTCCGACGCCGGCGCTTGCGCGTTGAGGTCGACACCGGCATGGGTAGCAGGGCCACTTGCCGACGACTGCGAACCGAATCTTTGAGCCTCTAGAAATAATGCAAGCCTGAAACTGAAATACCTAGAAAGGTGAACTGAATCTTTGGGCCTTTAGAAATAATGCAAGCCTGAAACTGATATACCTAGAAAGGTGAACTGAATCTTTGGGCCTCTAGAAATAATGCAAGACTGAAACTGAAATACCTAGAAAGGTGAACTGATTCTTTGGGCCTCTAGAAATAATGCAAGCTTGAAATTGAAATACCTAGAAAGGTGAACTGAATCTTTGGGCCTCTAGAAAGATTTATTACCTCCTCAAGCAGCATCAAACAATTCCATGCGTGCACCACAAATCTATACCAAGTTTAATCGGGATCTACTTTTCTAAATCAGAATTAGCGCTAGAGCGAGCAAGATCAATGATATGGCTGTGAGACAGAGAAGGAACAAACAAACTCACCCCTCTCGCGACCTCTGTGGTAGATGCGCCACCGCCGCGCACAACAGAGGGAGAAAAACGACCGGTGATGGGGGAGCGGTGCGAGCTTCGAAGGCCGGGAAGGGCGGCCGGAGGAGGGTGGCGGAGGCCGGAGGGAGAGGGCGGCCGAAGGAGAGAGAGGGCGAGCGGCGGAGC